>NW_006944475.1:0-730 GCF_000164805.1 Carlito syrichta | reverse complement strand
GCCCAGCACGAACTTTAGACTGGGCCACATCCTAAGAGTCAGGGTCCACTTTGGGCTGGGCTGCATTCTTTTAAACCGGTTCTTTAGTTACAATTAGTTTACATTTTTTCTACTTATAATAGAAACTGAATTTATTTTATTATTAGAAAGTATTATAGAATAGGTTATTCTACGTCAGGGAATTATGGTAGTTCAAGCATGATCAAACATAATACTTTGAGGTTCTTTAGAATAACACTAACCTTAGAAATTTCATTGTTCCCACATTCTACTAATTGTGGTTTTGGCTTTAGTACAGTTACAGTTTGTATTTGGGTTTATTTTAGAAGCTTTATTGCTGATGATCAGCATTATATATTAGGATTAGGAATTAGAAATTTTATAGAAATTACGATAGATACATAGGATTTTAGAATAGCCATTTTGTTAAGAGATTGCAATCAATTGTTCCTAGAAATGGCCCAGAGGGATCTTTGGACTGGAACACATTCTTTAGGCACTGGTTTGAGCTGTAATTAAGAGTTGCCATAGTGTCAGTAGAATTAGCACAGAATAGAAAGGTATTAGGATTTAAGCCAGTCATTACGTGTTGGATATGCATAAGTTTTAGAAGTTATTGTTTATTGGGATTTTATGATGTTAGAATTGTTGTATTGCCTTTGAGAAGAATAACCCAAGCATAAGGAACAGTGAGATAATTTTGGGATTGTCCTTCTTCATGCTGGGGGAA
>NW_006944474.1:0-785 GCF_000164805.1 Carlito syrichta | reverse complement strand
AGAAGGTTATACATCTGGAATCTCAACAAGCTCAATTTAGGCACAATAAAATATAAAGAATTTATGTGAGAAACACTGTAATTGTCAATTTTGAAGGCAGAATTATACCATGTATTTCAACTTATTAAAGGGAAATGGAGTTATCATTGGAGTATTATACAATTCTTAAAAATTCAATTCCTGCAAAATGAACATTTCTAGGCCCAACCCTGAAATGTAACCATTTTTAAAGTAAAAAAAATAAATAAATAGAATAAACAACTAAAGTCAGTTGCATGTCTTACAGCTTTCATTTATTTATCTATTTAATTATTTATTTTAATTTTTTAAAAAATATGGGGTACAATTCAGAGTTAGATATACAAACATTGATTATGCAGGTCCCTGGTTGAGGAGATATGCCCCTCCCTTCCTTAGCAGTATCCCTCCACTGCCAATCTCACCCCTCCTCTTAAGTGATCAAGTTCAGTTCATGAGTGAGAACATATGGAACTCTGTTCTTTGTTTCTGTGAAAAATCACTGAAAATGACCTACCTCGTATCCATCAAACGTTCTGGGAAATCCTTATATCTGTCCTTTTTTTATGGCTGCATAATATTCCATGGTGTATACACAACATTTATTTTATCCATTCCAGCTATGATGGTCAACATGGTTGGTACCATGTTTTATTGCAATTGTGATTAGAGCTAAAAAAAAGCATACTGGTGATAATGTCTTTGTGGTAAAATGACTCGAGTTCCTCCAGGTTTATTCTCAACAGGGAAAATAGTCAGTCACATGA
>NW_006944473.1:0-5450 GCF_000164805.1 Carlito syrichta | reverse complement strand
CAAGACCTAAATACTCATGCCTTAAGAAGTAAGTTAGAAAAGTGTGATATCATCAAATTAATATACTTCTGAAAAACAAAAGAAGCCATCAGAAGAGCAAGGATACAGCCAACAGAATGGGAAAACGATTCTCCACATATATATCTGTAAAAAGGCATAACATCTAGGATCTACAAGAAACTCAAACACTCAAAAAATCAGACAAATATTCCCTTTGAAGAGTGTGCAAAATACGTGATGGGTCATTTTTCATAAGAAGAGATACGGGCAGCCTGGAGACAAATGAAAATTATTCAGCCTCACTCATCATCAAAGAAATGCAAATGAAACCAATTTGAAATACCACATACCCCCTGTAAGACTGGCCATCATTAATAAAACAAACAATAACAGATGCAGGCAGGATTTGTGAGGAAATAAATGCTTCTACGCTGCATGTGGGCTGAAAAGTAGAATAACACCTTTGGAAAACAGTGTGATGGTTTGTAAAGGGACAAGATATTGACATACTATATGACTCAGTTTTGCCCTGTAGAAAATATACCTGGAGGAACTCAAATCCTTGTACCAAAAAGACACCACACCAATATGTTTTTTGCAGCTCTAATCACAATTGCAAAAAAACATGGTACCAACCATGTTGCCCAACAAAGCTAAATGGATAAAATAAATGTCGTATATACTGAGTGGAATATTATCTAGCCATAAAAAAGGACAGATAGAAGGATTTTGCAGGACGTTTGATACATATGAGGTAGGTCATTTTCAGTGATTCTCACAGAAACTAATGAGCAGAACTTGATTACTTTTAGTGCTGTAAGAAAATGATTGACAGTAGTGGAAACCTGTTTAGGGGAGGGGTGAGATTAGCAGTGGAGGGATACTGCTAAGGAAGGGAGGGGCATACCTCATCATCCAGGGACCCTGCATAATCAATGGATGTATCTCTAACTCTGAATTGTAACACACATGGATCAGGATAGAGAATGAAATCCTCAAATTATCAACCAACTCATCTTTGAACAAATCTCCAAGGCCCATTGGTTAATGGAGAACATATTCAGTAAATGATGCAGGGAAAAGGCTGACAACATGCATGAGATTGAAACAGGACCCATAACTATCATCATATACATTGACTCTAAATGGATCAAACCTAAAGGTAAAACACCAAGTTATACTAAGGGACACAAAATGCAGGGGACACCATTAGGGAAACTGGAACCTGAAACTAATTCCTCTTCAGAGCCCTAAATACCCTTGCCTTAAGGAGTAAGTTGGATAAGTGGGACCTCATCACATTAATATACTTCTGGAAGACAAAAGAAAACACCAATAGAGCAGGGATACAGCCGCCAGAATTTGGAAAACGATTCTCCACCTATATATCTGTAAAAAGATATAACATCTAGGATCTACAACAAACTCTAACACTCAGAAATATCAGACAAACTTTCCCTTTGAATTCTGTGCAAAATACGTCACTGGACAGTTTTCATAGAGAGATACGGCAACCAGCAGACACATGAAAATTGCTCAGCCTCCTTTATCATTCAGAAATGCAAATGAAACCACTTTGAAATACCACATAACCCCTGTAAGTCTGGCCATCATTAATGAAACAAACCATAAAAGATACAGGTCAGATTTTGGAAGAAATATATGCTTCGACACTGCATGTGGACTGAAAAGTAGAGCAATATCTTTGGAAAATAGTGTAGTTGTTTTAAAGGAACAAGATCTTGACCTGCCATGTGACTCAGAAAATCCCCTCTAGAGAATATACCTGGAGAAACTCAAATCATTTTACCAAAAAGATACGTGCATCCGAATGTCTTTTACACCTCTAATCAAAATTGCAAAAAATCGTGGTACCAATCATGTTGCCCATCAAAGCTGGAATGGATAAAATGAATGAAGTATACACCCAGTGGAATATTATGCAGCCGTAAGAAAGGACAGAAGGAAGGATTTTGCAGAACGTTTGATTGATGTGTGGTAGGTAATTTTCACTGATTTATCACAGAACCAAAGAACAGAGTTCCATATGTTCTCACTCATGAACTGAACTGGATCACTTATAGTGGTGTAAGAAAATGATTGGTAGTAGTGGTAACCTGTTTAGGGAGAGGGGTGAGATTGGCAGTGGAGGGATACTGCTAAGGAAGGGAGGGGCATACTTCATCATTCAGGGACCCTGCATAATCAATGGATGTATATCTAACTCTGAATTGTAACACACATTTTTTGAATAAATAAATAAATAAATAATGAAACCTGTAAAACATGCAACTGACTTTATTTGTTTATTCCATTTCTAAATTTCTTTTTTTTTAATGGTTACAATTCAGGGTAGGGCCTAGTGATGTTCAGTATGCAGGGATTGATTTTTTAAGAACAAAATAATACTCCAATGATACCTCCTTTTCCTTTTAATACGTTAGAATTCATGGCATAATTCTGCCTTAAAAATTGACAACTACAGTGTTTCTCACATAAATTCTGAATGTTTTATTCTGCCTAAATTGAAACTTGTTGAGATTCCAGATGTATATAATTCTTAGAAAACTGAACCTTAAGATTCAGTGTACCTAAGTACTATTCAAAAGGCAGAATGCATAATAAATCTCAAAAATTTTTAAAAATCAAAGAGTATCATAATTTAATACAGCTTTTTTATTCTTAAAATTTGAGTAAATTTTCTTGTTGCACTCTGTATTTTCTGCTTGATAATTTTGATTAAATGTTACAGATGTGCAATCCTTTGAGAAAATTAATCCCATTCCCTTTATATTTTAACCCAATTAATATTTTTAAAGGAGTATTTCTATTGAATACCCTAGTATTTTCTCTACCTAAGACATGATGCTGTACTCTGCAACAAATTATCTGATAAATCTGATAGTTTTAATCACCAACCATTTAAAATGAGGCACACAGAAAAAAGAGAATTTGGGGCCCATTATGTATAAAAGAAAGTAACATGGAGATTTAAAATGTACTAAGTATTTGGGTTCTGCATTAGTTTAAAAATTTAGATAATTAAAAATTCTGGAAAACTGATTATGATCTTAGCAAAAGCAATGTTCAAATCCTGTAGGAAAAATTGCTCAAAGGCATTACACAATACTAAAAACATCCAAAAGTTTCTAAACTAAAGAAAGTGCTAAAATATTATTTGGTTGTGCTACTTCCAAGCTCCAACAGAATTCTGTGATCATAATAATAAAAGACAACATTGTGGGCAACTCCCTCAGGTCCCCTCCCAGTTTGGGAGTTTCTTGGTCCTCTCAGTAAAGACTGCTTTAAAAAAAAAAAGACTACCTCGTTTAGAGGATTATTGATTGGTCATTTATCAATGGAGAAATTTTTTGATGTGTTCACCATGTGAACATATGGTTATCTTCACTTCTTTGGAATGAAATCATACTTGTCTACCGCATTTGGCAGAGCACTCTACACAAGTGCTTGAAGCCTAAGGATTGCTCAGTAGTCAAGGGCCCTCCCACTTTGATGTCATAATTCTGAGGCTGATGTCATAAATGAAAATTTGACATGCTTGTTTCCCTGACTTTACTTACCTCTTTCAATGTAAAAATTAGCCTTTTAGCCTATCTACAGATTCAGTGAAATAACCATTACGTTAACATCATTCTTCTCAGACCTGGAAATTACAAAAAAGAATTCATATGAAACCAGAAACCATCATGAATATAAAAAGAATCTTATCAAAAGAAACAAAGCCAGAGCTTTTGCATTCCAGACTTCAAATTTTACTATATGTTTACAGTAATCAACACAGCCTGGTATTGGTCCATAGGCCAGTGGATCAGGAAAGAGAATGAAATACTCAAATCCTCATCCAACCCATCTTTGAAAACACCTCCAAGACCCACTGGGTAATGGAGAAAGTATTCTGTAAATGGTGCTTTGAAAAGGCTGACAGCACGCACAAGATTGGAACAGGACACCTATTTATTACCATACACATTAACTCTATATGGATCAAAGAAGTAATCGTAAAACAACAAATGACAAAAATTTTAGAAAACGGAGGACACACCATTAGGGAAACTGGAATCAGAAACTAATTCTTCTTCAGGGCCCTAAATACCCATGCCTTAAGACGTAAGTAAGACAAGTGGAATCTCATCAAATTAATAGATATCTGCAAAACCAAAGAAACTGTGACAAGGGCAGGGATACAGCCAACAGAATAGGAAAAATGATTCTCCACCTATATATCTGTAAACAGGCATTACATCTAGGATCTACAAGAAACTCAAACACTCAGAAAAATCAGTGTGCATTCCCTTTGAAAAGTATGCAAAATAAATGATTGGACACTTTTCATTAGAATAGATACGGGCAGCCAGCAGACACATGAAAATTGCACACCGTCAATCATCATCAAAGAAAAGCAAATGAAACCACTTTGAAATAGCACAAACCCCCTGTAAGACTGGCCATCATTAATAAAACAAACCATAACCGATGCAGGTAAGGATTTGGGAAGAAATAAATGCTTCTATACTGAATGTGGACTGAAAAGTACAGCAACACTTGGAAAACAGTGTGGTGGTTTGCAAAGGACACGATATTGACCTATCATGTGACTCAGTAATTTCCCTGTCGAGAACTTACCTTGAGGAACACAAATAGTTTTACCAAAAGATACCTGAACCAGTACGTTTTATGCAGCTCTAATCACAATTGCAATAAAACATGATACCAACCATCTTTTCCATCAAAGCTGAAATGGGATAAAATAAATGTGGTATATACACAGTGCATTATAATGCAGTCATAAAAAAGGACAGATAGAAGGATTTTGCAGAATGTTTGCTGGATATGAAGTCGGTCATTTTCAGTGATTTATCACAGAATCAAAGAACCGAGTTACATATGTTCTCATTCATGAGCTTAACTGGATCACTTATAGTGCTGTAAGAAAGTGATTGACAGTAATGGAAAACTGTTTAGGGGGACGGGTGCCATTGGCAGTGGAGGGATACTACTAAATAAGGGAGGGGCATACCACATCAACAAGGGACCTTGTATAATCAATGTTTGTATCTCTAACTCTGATTTGTACCCCCCGTTTTTCAAAAATAAAATAAATAAATAAATAAAACTGTAAACATGCAACTGACTTTATTTCTTTATACTATTTTTTTCACTTTAAAAATGGATAAATGTTCATTATGTGGTGATTGATTTTTTAAGATTTGTATAATACTCCAATGATAACTACTTTTCCTTTGAATACATTGGAATACATGGTATAGTCCTGCCTTCAAAATTGACAACTACAGTGTTTCTCACATAAATTCTGAATGTTTTATTCTGCCTACATTGAAACTTGTTGAGATTCCAGATCTATATCATTCTTAGAAAACTGAATCTTGAGATTCAGTGTACCTAAGTGCTATTCAGAAGGCAGAATGCAT
>NW_006944472.1:0-815 GCF_000164805.1 Carlito syrichta | reverse complement strand
TCACTCGTCTGGCAAGATGCTGGCTTCTGAAAATGGAGAGACTGTGCTTATAACTCTAAGTACAGGACTATCCTGTACCCGGTTAAAGACTATATATTAGTGACTGGGGTTTTAATGACTCTATGCTTGCTGCAGCTAGAAGGCACTCCAAAGGATGGGTACCCCCAACACTTACATTTAAAATTGGAATCAGACAAGCCATTCAGCCTCATGTGTGGAGAGCCCTCATAGCCTTTCAACCAGTCAACCTTTCTAGGCCTGTTGGACAAACTCAGCTGTATCACATTAGGGCATGCTTACAGTCGTCTTATGTGTTTTTAGTATGGAATGAGTACCAACCCGTTAAAATTGAGTAACATAACAATGTTTATAAGGTATCTTGAACTGAGTGTATTTTAACTAATTGTTTAACTAATGCCTTTTATGAAGGTTTTGTTATTCTTAAGCAGCCACCTTATTTGATGATTCCTATACACTTGTCATCTCGTTGGTATGATCAATATGGTTTGCAAACACGGCATGAGGTTAGTTCCCTTTTGGAAAGACAGAAAAGATATTTGTCTTCTTTAATTTTAGAAGTTATAGTTTTGATAGCTATTGCTACTTCAGTAACAGTTTCAGCAGTAGATCTAACTAAGGAAGTCCGCACAACAACCTTTGCTGATCAGTTTTCTAGGAATGCTTCTATTGAATTAACTTCTCAGAAGATTATAGATCAAAAGTTAAAAAGTAGAGTTAATGCTTTGGAGGAGGCAGTTTTAGAAGTAGGACAAGAGCTTGTGACTTTAAAGATAAAATCGGCTCTCTGCTGTCAC
>NW_006944471.1:0-845 GCF_000164805.1 Carlito syrichta | reverse complement strand
TAGTTTACGTTTTTCTACTTATAATAGAAACTGAATTTATTTTATTATTAGAAAGTATTATAGAATAGGTTACTCTACGTCAGGGAATTATGGTAGTTCAAGCATGATCAAACATAATACTTTGAGGTTCTTTAGAATAAAACTAACCTTAGAAATTTCATTGTTCCCACATTCTACTAATTGTGGTTTTGGCTTTAGTACAGTTACAGTTTGTATTTGGGTTTATTTTAGAAGCTTTATTGCTGATGATCAGCATTATATATTAGGATTAGGAATTAGAAATTTTATAGAAATTACGATAGATACATAGGATTTTAGAATAGCCATTTTGTTAAGAGATTGCAATCAATTGTTCCTAGAAATGGCCCAGAATGATCTTTGGACTGGAACACATTCTTTAGGCACTGGTTTGAGCTGTAATTAAGAGTTGCCATAGTGTCAGTAGAATTAGCACAGAATAGAAAGGTATTAGGATTTAAGCCAGTCATTACGTGTTGAATATGCATAACTTTTAGAAGTTATTGTTTATTGGGATTTTATGATGGTAGAATTGTTGTATTGCCTTTGAGAAGAATAACCCAAGCATAAGGAACAGTGAGATAATTTTGGGATTGTCCTTCTTCATGCTGGGGAAAACGCCTGGTGGGTGGGATGCACCTCATCCATCAGGCCTTGTGTTCACGTGAATATATTCTCAATTAACATGTGAAAATGTGGGCTAAAAGACTCATGGTTAGTCCCAATAAACGGCTTCAGCCTGTTTCACTGAACAGTTGTTCACTTTCTTTCTCTTTCTTCCTTGTTATAGCTATCCCTCCATCTTTCTTTCTTTTAATATCTATTCG
>NW_006944470.1:0-1062 GCF_000164805.1 Carlito syrichta | reverse complement strand
TCGTTATGCTTTTTTACAGATATATAGTTGGAGAATCGTTTTACCACTCTGTTCGCTGTATCCCTGCTCTTCTGATCGTTTCTTTTGTTTTGCAGACGTATATTAATTTGATGAGATCCCACTTTTCTAACTTACATATTATGTCATGGGTATTTAGGTTTTTCAAGAGGAATTAGTTTCCGGTTCCAGTTTTCATAATGATGTCTCCTGTGTTTTCTAAGATTAGTATAATTTGGTGTTTTACGTTTAGGGCTTTGATCCATTTAGAGTTAATGTGTATGGTCAAAGTCAGGGGTCCTGTTTCAGTCTTGTTCATGTTTTCAGTCATTCCCCAGCACCAATTACTGAATACGTTCTCAATTAACCAGTGGATCTTGGAGGTTTTTTCAAAGATGAGTTGGTTGAGAATTTGAGGATTTCTTTCTGTGTCCTGATCCATTGGCCTATGGACCTATTCTTGTACCAATACCAGGCTGTGTTGATTACAGTAAACATATAGAACGTTTAAAATCTGGAAGAGTGATAGCTCCTGCTTTGATTCTTTTGATAAGATTTATTGTCAATTCTTGACTGTTTATGATTTCTCATGAATTTTTTTTTTTCAGTTAGTGTCCACTCTTTGGCCGAGACTGCAGTGCAGCAGCTGCTCCCAGTCACCGCAGCCTCGACTTCCTGGGCTCCATCGATCCTTCGCCTCAGTTTTCCAAGTAGCCTGAATGATAAGCATGCGCTACCACGTCTGTCTGATTTATTGAGTTATTGTTGAGATAAGGTTTCCCTGCCCAGGTGGGCCTCGAACCTGAGTGCTCAGGCAATCCACTCAACTCACACTTCCAAATGTGCAGGATTACAGGCTGAGCCACCGAGCCTGGTTCATATGAATTCTTTATTGTAATTTCCAGGTCTGAAATAATGATGTTAACTTCACGGTTATTTCATTGAATCTGTAGATTGTCTAAAAGGCTAATTTTTACTTTAAAGAGGTAAGTAAAATCAGGGAAACAAGCATATCAAATTGTCATTAATGACATCAGCCTCAGAACTTTGACATCATAGTGGGGA
>NW_006944469.1:0-3780 GCF_000164805.1 Carlito syrichta | reverse complement strand
CCCTTTTTGGAAGGAAATTTTTTATAATCATTTAGGGGATTTAAAGAATTTTTGATTGTTTTATAAGGAAAAAGCATTAGGTGGCACCTTTTTGGGCCCATGTTCAATATAATACAGTCAATTATTTTCCCACTTTTTTCCAGATATTTAAATTTATTGTCTTTTTTTAGGAAACTAGGGACAATGTTTCTGAACAAAATGTAGAAAACGACTTAGATCAGTAGCAGAGACTATAGTTTTATGTTTAGAGAGAGTATTTTTAAGATATTGGTGAACATTTTATGTTTTTTAGATTTGCTGTTGCCCATGATTAGATCACGGCTCTGGCTTTACAAAAATTTTGTTTATCCATCCTCGCTTTTTGACTGTCTTTATAGAGGGGTCTGTAATATCCTGGGTAAGATCTTAGCCATTCTGAAACGAGAAAAAAATGTTTATCTTTTAAGGGCCCCATGTTGGGCGCCAGGTGCTGGGGACCAGCCCCTGCAGAGAGATTTAGAGGGTCCCTGGAAGGTGGGGCAGTGTCGGCAATTATTCTGGAGAAATAAGGAGTAAGAAAGAGAAAAGGGGAGAATGAAAGAGACTGGACTCTGTCTAGTGTAGAAGCCATTTAATGGGTGTAATTCCAGGGCTTTTATCCCCAAACTCCACACAGTTGTCATCATGGGAACTCCTGCTGCTATTGTTACAACAAAGGTAGCATGTGTCTTTCCATTGAACAGGTCCAGGTGCACACAGGACACCCTCCACTCTCAAACAGATGTATTTTTTAGACATAAGGAAAAATGTGAAGTTCTTATCCAGTTTTTAAGTACCCTTAATTGTTTATAGTTATATAACATCATTTAATGCTTACATCCGAAACCAACTTAATGACATATTGCCTTTTACTATTCTATGCTAACTCAAACTGGTTTTTTATAAAACAGTTGGTGCTATGGTTACTCTCTCATAGCACCAGCAGGCCTAATCCAAACTTTACTAGTACCCCAAAGTCAAAGTCAACTAACCACACTTCTACAATAAAATGGTTACATAATTTTTCTTAAACTATATAAACTATTTTCTTAAAACCCTATATCTATAAATTTCTCAAGGTCACATGAAGAGAACCTGTGACCTGCACTAAGGATCCTCAATGTGACTCAAAGCCAACATTAAATTGTGATAAACAAAAAAAGACAAATTATGCTGATATTGAATCCATTGTTCCCAAAACACTATTACCTAAAAAACTGACAAATCAGTTTGGATAAAACAATGGCCCATACCATTAAAAAAAAACATAAGACAGCCAAAAAACTATTTTAACAACAATTAGAGGCTGGTCATATAGAGCCTTCTACTAACCCCCCTAAATGACAACCACTAACCCTTAAAACACTCCTATTTTTGTAATTTAAAAAAATCTTCTAAATGGAGACTTGTACAAGATTTGAAAACTATTAACACTACTATAAAAGCCATAAAACATTACAACCTAAATTGCTATACCTGTTAACTTTAATATTATAGATATTAACTTACAGAATTATTTCTTTACTATACCATTAAGTCTAAAAAATTATAAACAATTTACAATTTACTTTCTGAAAATTTAAAACAACCATTTAAAAAATTTCAAATAAAGTCCAGCCACAAAATATAAAAAACCAGCCCCACCTTATACCCAAAATATCTAAATACGACCTTACAAAATATTAAAAGCCAATATCCTAATCTCTAATTAATCCATTATATAAATGACACTTTACTGACTCTCAAAAATCGTGCCTTTTTGCATAAAATTCTTAATATGACTGTGACTACCCTCAATGATTACAATTTAAAAATTTCTCCTAAAAAATTCAAACAAATCCTCCTTTCAGATATCTTGGCCGTGTGTTAAACACACAAACAGTGAGTCATCAACCTTTACAGTTATAAAAAGATCACTTGATATCATTAAAAAATTTCCAAAAACTGTCAGGAGATATTAATTGGATTAGACCTTACTTACATATTACCACATCAAATTTAAAACCTTCATTCAATATTTTACAGAAAAATTCTTCTCCCTATTCTTAAAAAATTTCTCACATCAAAAGACAAAAAAGCCTTGTCCCTTATAAAAAAGACTATTAATTCTCAGAAAGTTAAAAAAAATAAATTACTGTCTACCTTGAGACTTAATTATTCTGGCCACTATCAATACTCCCACAAAATATCTGTGACAATGAAACCAATAAAACAACTCCATCTACTGATAACCTCTAAAAAATTATTGACTTTCTATCCCTATTTAATGGCCTTAATTATAACCAAAAAAGATATAAAAGTGTTAAATTATTTAGACATAATATATACAATATAATTGTTCCTTAATATGTTTCAATTTCAAAATTTGTTATGATTGACAGATAGCCCTAATTGATTATAGGAGACAACTTTTGTTTCATTTACCCAAAAGTCCACTATTATACTTTTACTACTTTAAAAAACTCTAAATTTAATTTATGTTCTAATTCTTGTTATATTAAATAACTTTTTCGTCATATTAAAACAGTTACCATACAGGGTAACAAAACTACAATTTGGGAACTATTAATTCAATTACAACAACTAATTAATAACAGAAAGGAACAGTTTTTTGTGGGCCACATTAGGTCTCATTCTGGCCTTCTAAAACCTTTCCACCAAGGCAATCAATTAGCTGATGCCTTAACTAAGCCTACTATATGTGCTGCAGTAAAAACCGAGACAGTTACTCAGACTCAATTTTCTTATAAAATTCATCATCAAAATGCTATTGCCTTACGTTCTCAGTTTCACTTACCCAGGGAAACGGCTAGACCAATCATTAAAAATTGTCCACCTTTTCCCACCTTTGTTCCAGTTCCAGGAGGAGTTAACACCCAAGGACTAAAACCAAATGTGCTATGGCAAATGGATGTAACTCACTTTCTCAGCTTTGGAAAATTGTCTAATTTACATGATACTGTGGATACATTGTCTCATGTTATTTTAGCTTCAGCAAGAACTAGAGAAGCCTACAAGGAAGTGGTACACATTTATTCCTTTTTTTCTCACAGCTAAGTATACCAAAACAACTAAAAACTGATAATAGTCCTGCATATACATCTAAATCTTTCCAACAGTTTTGTTCCCAATGTAGTATTTCTCATTCCACAGGAATTTTGTATAATCCACAAGGTCAAGCCATAGTTGAAAGAGCCCACCAAACTTTAAAAAATCAAATAAATAAATTAATAGAGGGGGAGTTTAAGTATAGCTTTCCTCACCATATTTTAAATCATGCTTTATTTGTTATAAATCATTTAAATTTAAATTCTTTGGGCAACTCAGCTATGACTAGACACTGGAACCCAGAAGAAAATGTTAAACATATGATAAGATGGAAGGATCTCCTTACAGGCCAATGGAGAGGGCCTGACATACTGCTAACCAGTGGGGGGGATATGCTTGCATATATCCACAAAACGAATCTACTCCTATTTGGGTTCCTGATCGAATTATCCAACTTGGCTACATTGACCCGGCGACCAAAACGAGTGGTGAGAATATACCGATTCAGAGAAACACTAGACGTGACAACATGCCGGCTAGTCACTGGGAGGAAGAACCTTCCTCATTGCTTCAGAAACGCCCACTGCTTGCTGAGTCACAACTTCACCATGATTCACCCAAGGAGGGAACAACTTTGAGCCAACAGATGAAAAATCTTTCACTACAGGATGAGAATATTCCTCGTCCTCGGCTGTCCTGTACAAGACCACAAGC
>NW_006944468.1:0-1924 GCF_000164805.1 Carlito syrichta | reverse complement strand
CAAATCAGACAAACATTCCTTTTGAAAAGTGTGCAAAATGCGTGATTCAACACTTTTCATAAGAAGAGATTGGGCAGCCAGCAGACACATGAAAATTTCTCAGCCTCACTCATCATCAAAGAAATGCAAATGAAACCACTTTCAAATACCCCATACCCCTGTAAGACTGGCCACCATTAATAAAACAAAGAAAAACAGACTAACGTCAGGATTTGGGAAGAAATAAATGCTTCTACACTAAATGTGAGATAGTGAGGTAGGTCATTTTCAGCGATTTATCACAGAAACAAAGAACATAGTTCCATATGTTCTCACTCATGAGCTGAAGTTGATCACTTATAATGCTGTAAGAAAGTGATTGACAGTAGTGGAAAACTCTTTGGTGAGAGGGTTGAGAACGTCAGTGGAGAAATACTGCTAAGGAAGGGATGCGCATACCTCATCAACCAGGGACCCTGCATAATCAATGTTTTTATATCTAACTTGGAATTGTATCCCACATTTAAAATAAATTAAAATAACTAGTGAAATAAATAAATGAAAGCTGTAATCATGCAACTGACTTTGTTTATTCTATTTTTTATTTTTTTTTACTTTCAAAATAGTTACAATTCAGGATTCGGCCTAGAAATGTTCTATATGCTGGGAATGATTTTTAATAATTATAATCTCCAATGATAACTCCTTTTCCTTTAATACGTTGATACATGGTATAATTCTGCCTCCAAATTGACAACTACAGTGTTTTTCACATAAATTCGGAAAGTTTTATTCTGCCTAAATTGAAACTTTTTGAGATTCCAGATGTATATCATTCCTAGAAGAGTGAACCTTGAGGTTCAGTGTACCTAAGTGCTATTCAGAAGGCAGAATGCATAACAAATCTTAAATATTTTAGAAAATAATACAGTATCTCAATTTAATACAGCTTTATCCATTCTGAAAATTCGTGTACATTTTCTTGGTGCACTCTGTATTTTCTGCTTGTTAATTTTGATTAAATGTTACAGATGTGCAATCCTTAGAGAAACTTTGCCTTATATATTTGAAGGAAATATAAAATAACATTCCCTTTATATTTTAACCCAAAATATTTTTAAATGAGTATTTCCATTGAATCACCTAGTATTTTCTCTTTCTAAGACATAATGCTGTACTCTGCAAGAAAATATCCGATAAATCTGATACTTTTAATCACAAAGCATTTAAAATGAGGCACACAGAAAAAAGAGAATTTGGGGCCCAATATATATAAAACATAATAACATGGAGATTTACAAAAATGTTAGTATTTGGGATCTGCATTAGTATAAAAATTTAGATAACTGACAATTCTGGAAAATTGATTATGATCTTAGCCATAACAACGTTCAAATCCTGTAGGAAAAACTCCAGTCTGGGTGACAGAGTGAGACTCCAACTCAAAAAGAAAAAAAAAGGAAACAAAAGAAAATGTTACAGATGTGCAATCCCTAGAGGAAAGATTCCCTTATATATTTGAAGGAAATATAAAATCACATTCCCTTTATATTTAAACCCAATTTATATTTTTAAAAGAGTATTTCCATTGAATCCCCTAGTATTTTCTCTACCTAAGACATAATCCTGTACTCTGTTTGAAAGTATCCGATTAATTTGATACTTTTAACCACCAAGCATTTAAAACGAGGCACAAAGAAAAAAGATAATTTTTGGCCCAATATATATAAACAAAAATAACGTGGAGCTTTACAAAGTAGTAAGTATATGGGCTCTACATTAGTATAAGGATTTAAATAATTGAAAATTCTGAAAAATTGATTATGATCTTAGCAAACGCAATGTTCAAATCCTGTAGGAAAAATTGCTCAAAGGCGGTTACACAACACTAAAACATCAAAAAGGCTCTAAACTAAGAAAGTGCTAAAATATTATTTGGTTGTTC
>NW_006944467.1:0-567 GCF_000164805.1 Carlito syrichta | reverse complement strand
TGTATATATTATGTCTAAATAATTTAACACTTTTATATCTTTTTTGGTTATAATTAAGGCTATTAAATAGGGATAGAAAGTCAATAATTTTTTAGAGGTTATCAGCAGATGGAGTTGTTTTATTGGTTTCATTGTCACAGATATTTTGTGGAGTATTGATAGTGGCCTGAATAATTAAGTCTCAAGGTAGACAGTAATTTATTTTTTTTAACTTTTTGAGAATTAATAGTCTTTTTTTTATAAGGGACAAGGCTTTTTTGGCTTTTGATGTGAGAAATTTTTTAAGAATAGGGAGAAGAATTTTTCTGTAAAACATTGAATGAAGGTTTTAAATTTTATGTGGTAATATGTAAGTAAGTTCTAATCCAATTAATATCTCCTGACAGTTTTTGGAAATTTTTTAATGATATCAAGTGATCTTTTTATAACTGTAAAGGTTGATGATTCACTGTTTGTGTCTTTAACACACGGCCAAGATATCTGAAAGGAGGATTGGTTTGAATTTTTTAGAAGAAATTTTTAAATTGTAATCATTGAGGGTAGTCACAGTCATATTAAGAATTTTAT
>NW_006944466.1:0-476 GCF_000164805.1 Carlito syrichta | reverse complement strand
AAATATACTTTAAGATCTTATAAAGAAAGCCTGTATCATGTATAAGGCTCCCAAATGTGACCTAAGTTTGAACTGTGTTAAGTTTAAAGCCAAACCTCGGTCTGTGAGAAACGGGAACAATAGATCCCTGGAGTCATCAATGCCTGTCATATTCTCAGAACTTTATGCTTAGATCATCAAAATTCCTGCTAGTGGGTCATGCCAAACAACAACGAAAGGAGGAGGGAATGTTTCTTCAGTTCCTGAACACAACCTGGTGGTCTCAGGGTCTGCAAGCCACCTGGATCCCTAATGCTCAGTTGGGCCTCCACGGTTAACTCCCAGCATCTCCCCCTTTTATTTTTTTAGCATGAACCCTTGGAACTCAGTATTGAGCTGACAAATTATTTTGTTCAGCATCTTGAAGATAATTGGAAGCAGTCATAGCAACACAATAATCACTGCTCCACAAATTCCCACATTAATGAGTATAGACG
>NW_006944465.1:0-770 GCF_000164805.1 Carlito syrichta | reverse complement strand
GATTTATCACAAAAACATCGAACAGAGTTCCATATGTTCTCACTCATGAGCTGAACTCGATCACATATAGTGCTGTAAGAAAGAGAGTGGCAGTAGTGGAAAACTCTTCAGTGGTAGGGGTGAGATTGGCAGTGGAGGGATACTGCTAAGGTTGGGAGGGGCATACTTCATCAACGTGGGACCCTGCATAATAAATGTTTCCATATCTAACTCTGAATTGTATCCCTCATTTAAAAAAAAAAAAAATAAATAAATAAATGAAAGCTGTAAAAAATGTAACTTTATTTATTCTATTTTTAATTTTTTTACTTTAATAATGGTTACAATTCAGAGTTTGGCTTAGAAATGTTCATTGTGCAGGGATAGATTTTTTAAGAATTATATAATTCTCCAATGATAACTCCTTTTCCTTTTAATACGTTGGATTACATGGTATAATTCTACTTTCCAAATTGACAACTACAGTGTTTCTCACATAAATTCTGAATGTTTTATTCTGCCTAAATTGAAAGTTGTTGAGATTCCAGAAGTACAACATTCTTAGAAAACTGAACCATGAGATTCAGTGTTTCTAAGTGCTATTCAGAAGGCAGAATACATAAAAATCTTAAAAATTTAGGAAAATAAAACAGTATAAAATAAAATATAACAGTATAAAATAAAACAGCTTTTTACATTCTTAAAATTTGTGTACATTTTCTTGGTGCACTTTGTTTTTTCTGCTTGTTAATTTTGATTAAATGTTACAGATGTGCCATCCTTAGAGAAAA
>NW_006944464.1:0-687 GCF_000164805.1 Carlito syrichta | reverse complement strand
TAAGCACAGTCTTTCCATTTTCAGAAGCCAGCATCTTGCCAGACGAGTGACCAGTCCTTTTCCGTATCATTGAAGAGGCAAACAAGTAGACTCAGGGGCAATGAAGCTCTGGTCACATGGCTATGGGTGATTCCTCCAGGCATTAACAACTTCCGTCACCAACCGTCCTTGATATTGCCCTGATAAAGGCTTTCTGTACTCAGAGACTTAAAGGTAGACATTAAACAAGAAACCTGGTAATTATTAAAAGCAGAATTATTGTAAAAACAAATAAGGAGGGAGTTAGAATGCCCTTCATAGGAAAAATTACGATTAGTAGCATGTTTGACTTGAGCACGAAATAAAGCAGCGCCCCCCTTTTCCTGTGAGGAGAGCCTTACATTTTATCAGAGGTTTTATACTTCCTTCTGGATTTCAATGTCTAGCCATAGATGAATAGCCTGAAAAGTCCAAATTTAAATGATTAATAACAAATAAAGCATGATTCAAGATGTGGTGAGGAGAGCTATACTTGAACTCCTCTCATGTAACTTAATTGATTTTTTTTTTTTTGAAGTTTGGTGAGCTCTTTCAACTATGGCTTGACCTTGTGGATTGTAGGGAATTTCTGTGGAATAAGAAATAGTAAATTGGGAGCAAAATTTCTGGAGAGATTTAGATGTATATGCAGGAACGTTGTTGGCTTTC
>NW_006944463.1:0-2162 GCF_000164805.1 Carlito syrichta | reverse complement strand
CCTGTTGGTGAACATCTGGATGTGCAGAGAGATTGTGAATCACAGCTCCCCCTTCATTAAATCCCAAAACTACACAAAAGATCTGCCTTCAACCTACAGTCCAACTCTAGAACTGAACAAAGCAAGAGGAAATATATTAGGAAGAATAGGAGATTGAACAAACAGAAGTAAAAGAAACTCCTCCACCTCTGAATAACAGAATTAAAGAAGACGGGGAAGTGGAGGGAAGCAAAAAGTAGTGAGGGAAAATCTGCAAAATGAAGAAAACCCAAAAGAAGAGCACAGGACTCACACAGATCCCTGGGAGGTCAGGCACTGAGAAACAGACTTCAGAACACAAACAATGAAGAGCCCCCAGAATTACTGCTCACTAGCAACAAATCCAGGCATCAAGGCATTAATAGAGATAATTTTAAAAATTGAGGAAAGAAAAGAGGAAAATAGGAAGGAACTGATGACAGAAATAACAGCAGTAAAGAATACTGTGATGGAAATAAATAACAAACTAATTAGCATGGAAAGCAGAATTATCCAAGCAGAAGAAAGAATCTCAGAACTTGAAGACCAAAATACAGAACTAACCCCAACTGTCAAAAACATAGAAAAGAAGTTCAAAAAGTCAGAACAAAACCTTCAGGAGATGAATGATTACTTCAAGAGACCCAATCAAGAGTAACTGGCATTCCGGAGGCAGAGAGTCACAGGTCACATTGGAACAAACATTCCATGAAATCATCCAAGAAAACTTCCCTTATCTCATCACTGATGCAAAAATTCAAGCACAAGAAATTCAGAGAACCCCGGCAAGACAACAAATGAGAAGACCAACTCCCAGACACATAATAATTCACCTAAACAAAGTAGGTATAAAAGAAAAAATCATAAAAGGCAGCAAGAGAAAAAGACCAAACTACCTACCAGGGAAGACCAATTAGAATAGCAGCAGATTTATCCACAGAAACCCTTCAGGCTAGGAGAAACTGGAACCCTATCTTCATAGTTCTGAAAGATAAACAACTTCAACAAAGAATAACCTACCCAGCCAAACTAAGCTTCATTAGTGAGGGAGAATTGAAATCTTTCTCAGATATCCAAACCCTAAAAACCTATGCTGCCACCACACCACCTCTACAAGAAACACCTAAGAAAGTACTGAACACAGAAGAAAAGGAAAAAAGAAAAACATTCTTCACAAGAGTACAGGCAAAAGATTAAAAACACATGAACCAACTCCAAAACCCAAAGAAAGACAACAAATAAACAAGAACAATAACTCTGTAAGAACCTTATTACAGGGATCAACTCTTGCATTTCAATTATTAGCCTAAATGTGAATGGACTAAATGCACCTCTGAAAAGACATAGAATGGTAAAATGGATAAAATATCATCAGGCAACAATCTATTGCCTTCAAGAGACTCACCTCACTAGAAAGGACACCCACAGACTCAAAGTAAGAGGACGGGAAACAAACTTCTGTCAAACGGAATACAAAGAAAGGAGGAGAGCAATCTTAATATCAGACAAAATAACCTTCAAGCTATAAAAATCAAAAAAGATACAGAAGGCCACCACATAATTTTAAAAAGTTCAATCCATCAACAAGAAATATCTATCCTAAACATATATGCACCCAACATAGGTGCACCAACTTTCTTAAAGCAACTTCTAGGAAAACTCAAGAAAGATACTGATTCTAACACCATCATAAGGGGGGACTTTAATACCCCTCTCACAACCCTAGACAGATCATCAGGACAAAAAATCTGCAAGGGGATCCGGAACCTCAATGCGACTTTGGACCAAATGGATTTAATTGAAACCTTCAGAACACTCCATCCAAAGAGCAGAGAATACACATTCTACTCATCACCGCATGGAATGTATTCTAAGATCGACCACATAATTGGCCATAAAACAAGCATAAGCAATTTTAAAAGGACCAAAATTCTACCATGCACCTTCTTGGACTGCAGTGGAATGAAACTAAACATTGACAACAACAAGATCGCCCCAAAACCCACAAAGACATGGACACTAAACAGCATGATGCTAAACAACTCATGGGTCAATGATGAAATCAAAACAGAGATCAAAAGATACCTGGAAACAAATAAAAATGAAGAAACATCTTACCAAAATCTCTGGGACGCCTTAAAAGG
>NW_006944462.1:0-754 GCF_000164805.1 Carlito syrichta | reverse complement strand
GAGTGTGAAAAATACGTGATTGGACAGTTTTTCATAAGAAGACATAGGGACAGCCAGCAAACACATGAAAATTGTTCAGCCTCACACATCATCAAAGAAATGCAAAGGATACCACTTTGAAATACCACATACCCCCTGTAAGACTGGCTTTCACTAATAAAACACACAGTAACAGAGGCTGGTAAGGATTTAGAAAAAATAAATGCTTCTATACTGCAAGTGGACTGAAAAGTAGAGCAACATCTTTGGAAAAGGGTGTGGTGTTTTCTAAAGAGACAAGATATTGACCTACCATGTGACTCAGTAATTCTCCTGTTGAGAATATACCTGGAGGAACACAAATCATTTTACCAAAAAGATACCTGCATAAATATGTTTTTTGCATCTCTAATCACAATTGCAAACAACATGGTACCAATCATGTTGCCCATCAAAGCTGGAATGGATAAAATAAATTTGGTATATACACTGTGGAATACTATGCAGCCATAAAAATGGGCAAATATAAGGATTTTGTAGAACGTTTGATGGATATGAGGTAGGTAGTTTTCAGTGATTTATTACAGAAACAAAGAAGAGAGTTCAATATATTCTCACTCTTGACCCTAACTTGATCACTGATAGTGCTGTAAGAAAATGATTGGTAGTCATGGAAAACTCTTTAGGGGTGAGATTGGCAGTGGAGGGATACTGCTGAGGAAGCGAGGGGCATACCTCATCAACTAGGGACCCTGCATAATCAATGTTTATATGA
>NW_006944461.1:0-778 GCF_000164805.1 Carlito syrichta | reverse complement strand
AATCTCTGCAGGGGCTGGTACTCGTATGTTTACAGTAATCAACAAAGCGTGGTGTTGGTACACGAAATAGTTCCATAGGCCCAAAGGACTAGGACAGAGAATGAAATCCTCAACCCACTCATCTTTGAAAAACCTCCAAGGCCAACTGGGTAATGGAGAACATATACAGTAAATGGTGCTTGGAAAGGGCTGACAACATGCACAAGATTGAAACAGGACCCCAGTCTGTCACCATACACATTAACTCTAAATGGATCACAGACCTAAACGTAAAAAACCAAATTATATAAATCTTAGAAAACGCAGGAGAAACCATGAGGTAAACTGGAACTGTAAACGAATTCCTCTTCAGAGCCCTAAATACCCATGCCTTAAAAAGTAAGTATGACAAGTGGGATCTCCTCAAATTAATATACTTCTGCAAAACAAAAGAAAACATCAGAAGTGCAGGGATACAGTCAACAGAATGCAAAAAACGATTCTACACATGTATATCTCTAAAAATACATAACATCTAGGTTCTACAAGAAACTCTAACACTCAGAAAAATCAGGCAAACCTTCCCTTTGAAAAGTGTGCAAAATCTGTGATTTGACACTTTTCATAAGAAGAGATATGGGCAGCCAGCAGACACATGAATATTTCTCAGCCTCACTCATCATCAAAGAACTGCAAATGAAACTGTTTTGAAATACCACATACCACCTGTAAGACTGGCCATCATTAATAAAACAAAATATAACACATGCAGGTCAGGATTTGGGAAGAAATAAATGCT
>NW_006944460.1:0-726 GCF_000164805.1 Carlito syrichta | reverse complement strand
CCAAAATAACATGCAGATTTATAAAGTAGTAAGTATTTGGGCTCTGCATTAATATAAAAATTCAGATAAATGAAAATTCTTGAAAAATTGATCATCAACTTAGGAAAAACAATCTTCAAATCCTATTGGAAAAACTGCTCAAAGACTGTTCCACAATACTAAAAACATCCAAAACATTCTAAACTAAAGAAAGTGATAAAAATATTATATGGTTGTGTTATAAACAAGCTCCAACAGCACTCCGTGACCATAAAAGTAGAAGACTACCTCGTGGGCAACCCCTCAGCTGCCCTCTCATTTTGGGAGTTTCTCGGTTCTTTCAATAAGGACTGTATAAAAAAAAACCTACCACTTTTAGAGAATTCTTCAATGATCACTTATCCCTGGAGAAATTTTTGGATGTATTCACAATGTGAACACATGGACATCTTTACTTCTTGGGAATGAAATCCACTATTTCTACCGCATTAGCTAGAAAATTGTAGACAAGTGCTTGAAGCCTAAAATTTGCTCAGTAGTCAAGGTCCCTCCGATTATGATGTCAACGTTCTGAGGCTGATGTCATGAATAACAATTTGACATGCTTGTTTTCCTGAGTTTACTTACATCTTTTAATATAAAATTAGCATTTTACTCAGTCTAAAGTTTCAAGGAAATGACCATTAACTTATCATCATTCTTCTCAGACCTGCAAATTACAATAAAGAATTCATATGAAACCATAAA
>NW_006944459.1:0-4902 GCF_000164805.1 Carlito syrichta | reverse complement strand
CGATTCAGTTTTCTAAGAATGATATAGATCTGGAATCTCAACAAGTTTCAATGTAGGCAGAATAAAACATTCAGAATTTATGTGAGAAACACTGTAGTTGTCAATTTTGAAGGCAGGACTATACCATGTATTCCAATGTATTCAAAGGAAAAGTAGTTATCATTGGAGTATTATACAAATCTTAAAAAATCAATCACCACGTAATGAACATTTTCAGACACAACCCTGAATTGTATCCATTTTTAAAGTGAAAAAAATAGTATAAAGAAATAAAGTCAGTTGCATGTTTACAGTTTTATTTATTTATTTAATTATTTATTTTATTTTTGAAAAACGGGGGGTACAAATCAGAGTTAGAGATACAAACATTGATTATACAAGGTCCCTTGTTGATGTGGTATGCCCCTCCCTTATTTAGTAGTATCCCTCCACTGCCAATGGCACCCTTCCCCCTAAACAGTTTTCCATTACTGTCAATCACTTTCTTTTTTTTTTTTTTTTTTTTTTTGAGTTGGAGTCTCACTCTGTCGCCCAGACTGGAGTGCAGTGGCCGCTCCCGGCCACCGCAGCCTCGACCTGCTGGGCTCCGGCGATCCTTCCGCCTCAGCCTTCCGAGTAGCCGGAATTACAGGCATGCGCTACCACGCCCGGCTGATTTTTTGATTTATTGTAGAGATGAGGTCTCGCTGCCCAGGCGGGTCTCGAACCCGCGGGCTCAGGCAATCCACTCACCTCAGCCTCCCAAAGGCGCAGGATTACAGGCTGAGCCACCGAGCCCGGCTGTCAATCACTTTCTTACAGCACTATAAGTGATCCAGTTAAGCTCATGAATGAGAACATATGTAACTCGGTTCTTTGATTCTGTGATAAATCACTGAAAATGACCGACTTCATATCCAGCAAACATTCTGCAAAATCCTTCTATCTGTCCTTTTTTATGACTGCATTATAATGCACTGTGTATATACCACATTTATTTTATCCCATTTCAGCTTTGATGGAAAAGATGGTTGGTATCATGTTTTATTGCAATTGTGATTAGAGCTGCATAAAACGTACTGGTTCAGGTATCTTTTGGTAAAACTATTTGTGTTCCTCAAGGTAAGTTCTCGACAGGGAAATTACTGAGTCACATGATAGGTCAATATCGTGTCCTTTGCAAACCACCACACTGTTTTCCAAGTGTTGCTGTACTTTTCAGTCCACATTCAGTATAGAAGCATTTATTTCTTCCCAAATCCTTACCTGCATCGGGTTATGGTTTGTTTTATTAATGATGGCCAGTCTTACAGGGGGTTTGTGCTATTTCAAAGTGGTTTCATTTGCTTTTCTTTGATGATGATTGACGGTGTGCAATTTTCATGTGTCTGCTGGCTGCCCGTATCTATTCTAATGAAAAGTGTCCAATCATTTATTTTGCATACTTTTCAAAGGGAATGCACACTGATTTTTCTGAGTGTTTGAGTTTCTTGTAGATCCTAGATGTAATGCCTGTTTACAGATATATAGGTGGAGAATCATTTTTCCTATTCTGTTGGCTGTATCCCTGCCCTTGTCACAGTTTCTTTGGTTTTGCAGATATCTATTAATTTGATGAGATTCCACTTGTCTTACTTACGTCTTAAGGCATGGGTATTTAGGGCCCTGAAGAAGAATTAGTTTCTGATTCCAGTTTCCCTAATGGTGTGTCCTCCGTTTTCTAAAATTTTTGTCATTTGTTGTTTTACGATTACTTCTTTGATCCATATAGAGTTAATGTGTATGGTAATAAATAGGTGTCCTGTTCCAATCTTGTGCGTGCTGTCAGCCTTTTCAAAGCACCATTTACAGAATACTTTCTCCATTACCCAGTGGGTCTTGGAGGTGTTTTCAAAGATGGGTTGGATGAGGATTTGAGTATTTCATTCTCTTTCCTGATCCACTGGCCTATGGACCAATACCAGGCTGTGTTGATTACTGTAAACATATAGTAAAATTTGAAGTCTGGAATGCAAAAGCTCTGGCTTTGTTTCTTTTGATAAGATTCTTTTTATATTCATGATGGTTTCTGGTTTCATATGAATTCTTTTTTGTAATTTCCAGGTCTGAGAAGAATGATGTTAACGTAATGGTTATTTCACTGAATCTGTAGATAGGCTAAAAGGCTAATTTTTACATTGAAAGAGGTAAGTAAAGTCAGGGAAACAAGCATGTCAAATTTTCATTTATGACATCAGCCTCAGAATTTTGACATCAAAGTGGGAGGGCCCTTGACTACTGAGCAATCCTTAGGCTTCAAGCACTTGTGTAGAGTGCTCTGCCAAATGCGGTAGACAAGTATGATTTCATTCCAAAGAAGTGAAGATAACCATATGTTCACATGGTGAACACATCAAAAAATTTCTCCATTGATAAATGACCAATCAATAATCCTCTAAACGAGGTAGTCTTTTTTTTTTTAAAGCAGTCTTTACTGAGAGGACCGAGAAACTCCCAAACTGGGAGGGGACCTGAGGGAGTTGCCCACAATGTTGTCTTTTATTATTATGATCACAGAATTCTGTTGGAGCTTGGAAGTAGCACAACCAAATAATATTTTAGCACTTTCTTTAGTTTAGAAACTTTTGGATGTTTTTAGTATTGTGTAATGCCTTTGAGCAATTTTTCCTACAGGCTTTGAACATTGCTTTTGCTAAGATCATAATCAGTTTTCCAGAATTTTTAATTATCTAAATTTTTAAACTAATGCAGAACCCAAATACTTAGTACATTTTAAATCTCCATGTTACTTTCTTTTATACATAATGGGCCCCAAATTCTCTTTTTTCTGTGTGCCTCATTTTAAATGGTTGGTGATTAAAACTATCAGATTTATCAGATAATTTGTTGCAGAGTACAGCATCATGTCTTAGGTAGAGAAATACTAGGGTATTCAATAGAAATACTCCTTTAAAAATATTAATTGGGTTAAAATATAAAGGGAATGGGATTAATTTTTTCAAAGGATTGCACATCTGTAACATTTAATCAAAATTATCAAGCAGAAAATACAGAGTGCAACAAGAAAATTTACTCAAATTTTAAGAATAAAAAAGCTGTATTAAATTATGATACTCTTTGATTTTTAAAAATTTTTGAGATTTATTATGCATTCTGCCTTTTGAATAGTACTTAGGTACACTGAATCTTAAGGTTCAGTTTTCTAAGAATTATATACATCTGGAATCTCAACAAGTTTCAATTTAGGCAGAATAAAACATTCAGAATTTATGTGAGAAACACTGTAGTTGTCAATTTTTAAGGCAGAATTATGCCATGAATTCTAACGTATTAAAAGGAAAAGGAGGTATCATTGGAGTATTATACAGTTCTTAAAAAATCAATCCCTGCATACTGAACATCACTGGGCCCTACCCTGAATTGTAACCATTAAAAAAAAAGAAATTTAGAAATGGAATAAACAAATAAAGTCAGTTGCATGTTTTACAGGTTTCATTATTTATTTATTTATTTATTCAAAATATGTGTGTTACAATTCAGAGTTAGATATACATCCATTGATTATGCAGGGTCCCTGAATGATGAAGTATGCCCCTCCCTTCCTTAGCAGTATCCCTCCACTGCCAATCTCACCCCTCTCCCTAAACAGGTTACCACTACTACCAATCATTTTCTTACACCACTATAAGTGATCCAGTTCAGTTCAAGAGTGAGAACATATGGAACTCTGTTCTTTGGTTCTGTGATAAATCAGTGAAAATTACCTACCACACATCAATCAAACGTTCTGCAAAATCCTTCCTTCTGTCCTTTCTTACGGCTGCATAATATCCACTGGGTGTATACTTCATTCATTTTATCCATTCCAGCTTTGATGGGCAACATGATTGGTACCACGATTTTTTGCAATTTTGATTAGAGGTGTAAAAGACATTCGGATGCACGTATCTTTTTGGTAAAATGATTTGAGTTTCTCCAGGTATATTCTCTAGAGGGGATTTTCTGAGTCACATGGCAGGTCAAGATCTTGTTCCTTTAAAACAACTACACTATTTTCCAAAGATATTGCTCTACTTTTCAGTCCACATGCAGTGTCGAAGCATATATTTCTTCCAAAATCTGACCTGTATCTTTTATGGTTTGTTTCATTAATGATGGCCAGACTTACAGGGGTTATGTGGTATTTCAAAGTGGTTTCATTTGCATTTCTGAATGATAAAGGAGGCTGAGCAATTTTCATGTGTCTGCTGGTTGCCCGTATCTCTTCTTATGAAAACTGTCCAGTGACGTATTTTGCACAGAATTCAAAGGGAAAGTTTGTCTGATATTTCTGAGTGTTAGAGTTTGTTGTAGATCCTAGATGTTATATCTTTTTACAGATATATAGGTGGAGAATCGTTTTCCAAATTCTGGCGGCTGTATCCCTGCTCTATTGGTGTTTTCTTTTGTCTTCCAGAAGTATATTAATGTGATGAGGTCCCACTTATCCAACTTACTCCTTAAGGCAAGGGTATTTAGGGCTCTGAAGAGGAATTAGTTTCAGGTTCCAGTTTCCCTAATGGTGTCCCCTGCATTTTGTGTCCCTTAGTATAACTTGGTGTTTTACCTTTAGGTTTGATCCATTTAGAGTCAATGTATATGATGATAGTTATGGGTCCTGTTTCAATCTCATGCATGTTGTCAGCCTTTTCCCTGCATCATTTACTGAATATGTTCTCCATTAACCAATGGGCCTTGGAGATTTGTTCAAAGATGAGTTGGTTGATAATTTGAGGATTTCATTCTCTATCCTGATCCATGTGTGTTACAATTCAGAGTTAGAGATACATCCATTGATTATGCAGGGTCCCTGGATGATGAGGTATGCCCCTCCCTTCCTTAGCAGTATCCCTCCACTGCTAATCTCACTCCTCCCCTAAACGA
>NW_006944458.1:0-3593 GCF_000164805.1 Carlito syrichta | reverse complement strand
GTCCATGCAGTGGGTTTGTAGGTTTACTGCCTGGGTTCCCCAGCAGGTGGTGATATCTCACGCTACAGTCCAGAGGGTAGCAGTTCACAACTTGCTGTGGCAACTTCACTGGTGGAGTTCCCTAGGCCGCTCTCTGAGCTAGGGGCATGGCATGGCAGCAGGGAGCTCAGAAGATCCTGCTTGCGGGCTTCACAATCTGATGTCATAGGTGGATTCAGGTATGAGCTGGCAATGACTGCAGTGGCCACCAGTCCCACCGCAGTGACTGCAGGATCCACCCAGGATCACCCCAGCGACTGCAGGAGGTGCCCAGTCCCACCCAGGTGACTGCAGGAGCCGCCTCGGTTCGTCAAGATATCCAAGTGGTGACAGGGAGTGACAGTGATGGCTTGAGCTCCCTGTCAAGAGCAGGCTGCAGAAGATGGAGTCTACAGTCCCTGGGAGAGAGCTAGGGTCTTTATGGGTGTTCTCTTTCGCAGAGGGTTTCACAGATCCTGCTGGTCCATCGTCATCTCCTGGAAGTCCTATTTATTTTAATTTTTAAAAGAACGTGGGTACAGTTCAGGGTTAGATATATAAACATTGATTATGCAGGGTCCCTAGTTGATGAGGTATGCCCCTCGCTTCCTCAGCAGTATCCCTCCACTGCCAATCTCACCCCTCCCCTAAAGAGTTTTCCATGACTACCAATCATTTTCTTACAGCACTATCAGTGATCAAGTTAGGGTCAAGAGTGAGAACATAATTGAACTCTCTTCTTTGTTTCTGTAATAAATCACTGAAAACTACCTACCTCATATCCATGAAACGTTCTACAAAATCCTTATATTTGTCCATTTTTATGGCTGCATAATATTCCACTGTGTATATACCAAATTTATTTTATCCATTCCAGCTTTGATGGGCAACATGATTGGTACCATGTTGTTTGCAATTGTGATTAGAGATGCAAAAAACATATTTATGCAGGTATCTTTTTGGTAAAATGATTTGTGTTCCTCCAGGTATATTCTCAACAGGAGAATTACTGAGTCACATGGTAGGTCAATATCTTGTCTCTTTAGAAAACACCACAGCCTTTTCCAAAGATGTTGCTCTACTTTTCAGTCCACTTGCAGTATAGAAGCATTTATTTTTTCCAAATCCTTACCAGCCTCTGTTACTGTGTGTTTTATTAGTGAAAGCCAGTCTTACAGGGGGTACGTGGCATTTTAAAGTGGTATTCTTTGATGATGTGTGAGGCTGAACAATTTTCATGTGTTTGCTGGCTGCCCCTATGTCTTCTTATGAAAACTGTCCAATCACATATTTTTCACACTCTTCAAAGGGAATGTTTGTCTGACTTTTCTGAGTGTTTGAGTTTCTCGTAGATCCTATGTGTTATGCTATTTACAGATATATAGTTGGAGAATCGTTTTTCCCAGTCTATTGGCCGTATCCCTAATCTTATCATGGTTTGTTTTGTTTTGCAGAAGTATATTAATTTGATGAGATTCCACTTGTCCAACTTACTTCTTATGGCATGGGTATTTAGGGTTCTGAAGAGGAATTAATTTCCGGTTCCAGTTTCCATAACGGTGTCTCCTGTGTTTTCTAAGATTATTATAATGTGGTTTAGGTCTCGATCCATTTAGAGTTAATGTGTATGGTGATAGTTAGGGGTCCTGTTTCAACCTTGTGCATGTGGTCAGCCTTTTCCCAGCACCATTTACTGAATATGTTCTCCTTTATCCATTGGGTCTTTGAGGCTTTTTCAAAGATGAGTTGGTTGAGAATTTGAGGATTTCATTCTGTGTCCTGATCCATTGGCCTAAGGACAGATTCTTGTACCAATACCAGACTGTGTTGATTATTGTAAACATATAGTAAAGTTTGAAGTCTGGAACAGTGATACCACCTGCTTTGTTTCTTTTGATAAGATTATTTTGGCGATTTTTGATTGTTTTTGGCTTCATATGATTTTTTTTAGAGTTGGGGTCTCACTCTCTCACCCAGACTGCAGTGCCATGGCCACTCCCAGCCCCCTCAGCATCGACCTGCTGGCCTCTGGTGATCCTTCCGCCTTAGCCTTCCAAGAAGCCAGAATGACAGGTATGCGCTACCACGCCCTTGTCACTTTTTGATTTATTGTAGTAATGAGGTCTCGCTGCCCAGGAGGGTCTCGAACCCACGGGCTCAGGCAATGCACTCACCTCAGTCTCCCAAAGGCCCAGGATTACAGGCTGAGACACCGAGCCTGGCTCATACGTATTCTTTATTGTAATTTCCGGGTCTGAGTAGAATGATGTTCACTTAATGGTTATTTCGTTGAATCTGTAGATTGCCTAAAAGGGTAATTTTCACATTAAAGAGATTAGCAATGTCAGGGAAACAAGCGTGTCAAATTGTAATTTATGACATCAGCCCCAGAACTTTGACATTATAATGGGAGCCACATTGATTACTGAGCAATCCCTAGGCTTCAAGGTCTATGTACAGTGCTGTGCCAAATGCGGTAGACATGGTGAATTTCATTCCCAAGAACTGAAGAAAACTATGTGTTCACACCTATCCAAAAACTTCCCCAGGGATAAGTGACCATTCAAGAATCCACTAAACGAGGTAGTCTTTTTTTGTTGTTGTAATGTGGTATTTATTGGGTAGACAGAGAAACTCCCCCACTGGGGGGAGACCTCAGGGTGTTGCTCACGAGGTAGTCTTTTATTATTAAGGACACGGAATCCTGTTTGAGTTCGGTTATTGCTTGTTTTATTAATCATGGCTACTCCTACAGGGGGTATGTGGTATTACAAAATGGTCTCATTTACATTTCTTTGAGGATGAGTGAGGCAGAGCAATATTCATGTGTTTCCTGGCTGCCCATATCTCTTCTTATGAAAAGTGTCCAATCACGTATTTTGCACACTTTTCAAAGGGAATGTTTGTCTGATTTTTCTGAGTGTTTGAGTTTCTTGTAGATCCTTGATGTTATGCTTTTTTACAGATATATAGTGGAGAATCGTTTTACCACTCTGTTTGCTGTATCCCTGCTCTTCTGATCGTTTCTTTTGTTTTGCAGATGTATATTAATTTGATGAAATCCCACTTTTCTAACTTACATATTATGTCATGGGTATTTAGGTTTTTCAAGAGGAATTAGTTTCCGGTTCCAGTTTTCATAATGATGTCTCCTGTGTTTTCTAAGATTAGTATAATTTGGTGTTTTACGTTTAGGGCTTTGATCCATTTAGAGTTAATGTGTATGGTCAAAGTCAGGGGTCCTGTTTCAGTCTTGTTCATGTTTTCAGCCTTTCTCCAGCACCAATTACTGAATATGTTCTCAATTAACCAGTGGATCTTGGAGGTATTTTCAAAGATGTGTTGGTTGAGAATTTGAGGATTTCTTTCTGTGTCCTGATCCATTGGCCTATGGACCTATTCTTGTACCAATACCAGGCTGTGTTGATTACAGTAAATATATAGAAAGTTTAAAATCTGGAACAGTGATAGCTCCTGATTTTATTCTTTTGATAAGATTTATTTTCAATTCTTGACTGTTTATGATTTCTCATGAATTTTTTTTTTTCAGTTAGTGTCTCACTCTTTGGCCGAGA
>NW_006944457.1:0-724 GCF_000164805.1 Carlito syrichta | reverse complement strand
CCACACAGCAACCTTTGCTGATCAGTTTCCTAGGAATGTTTCTATTGAATTAACTTCTCAGAAGATTATAGATCAAAAGTTAAAAAGTAGAGTTAATGCTTTGGAGGAGGCAGTTTTAGAAGTAGGACAAGAGCTTGTGACTTTAAAGATAAAATTAGCTCTCTGGTGTCACTCTGAGTTTAAATTGATTTACATCACTCCTTTAGAAGTAAATAAGTTTGTCCACACTAGGGACAAAATAAGAAATAATATCCTTGGAATATGGAATCATTCAGATTTGAGTATAGACATTACTAAATTACATCAAGAAATACAGGGCATGAATGTAACTAAGAAACACTTCCGATCCTCAGAATTAGCCAGTTCTCAGTTGGACTCAGTGGCTCAGCCTGTAATCCCATGCCATTGGGAGGCTGAGGTTAGTGGATTGCCTGAGCCTGTGGGTTCGATACCCACCTGGGCAACTTGGTGAGACCTCATCTCTACAATCAATCAAAAATTAGCCAGGTGTGGTAGTGTGTGCCTGTAGTTCCGGCTACACGGAAGGCTGAGGCAGAAGGATCACCAGAGCACAGCAGGTCAAAGCTGCAGTGGCCGGGAGCAGCCACTGCACTCCAGTCTGGGCGACAGAGTGAGACTCCAACTCAAAAAAAAAAATAATAATTAGCCAGTTCTCATCATTCATCAACCAAAAGTCATTGATGTCTATACTCATTAATGTGGG
>NW_006944456.1:0-4691 GCF_000164805.1 Carlito syrichta | reverse complement strand
TCACACTATCCAAAAATATCTCGGGATAAGTGACCATTCAAGAATCCTCTAAACGAGGTAGTCTTTTTTATTTTTTGAAACAGTATTTTTAGAGGACTGAGAAACTCCCAAACTGAGAGGGGACCTGAAGGAATTGGCCAAGAGTTAATCTTTTATTATTATGATGAAGGTGTCCTGTTTGAGCTTGATTATAGGTCAACCAAAAAAAATGTTTTAGCATTTTCTTTAGTATGGAAACTTTTGGATGTTTTGTGTATTGTGTATCAGCCTCTGAGCAGTTTTTCCTATAGGATTTGAACTTTGCTTTTCCTATGATCATAATCACTTTCCCAGAATTTTCAATTATCTAAATTTTTATACTAATGCAGAGCCCAAATACTTACTACATTTTAAATCTCCATGTTATTTTGGTTTATAAATTGGTCCCAAAATTCTCTTTTTTCCATGCGCTTCATTTTAAATGCTGGATGATTAATAGAATCAGATTACTGGGATACTTTGTTGCAGAGTACAGCATTGTGTCTTAGGTAGAGTAAATACTAGGGTATTGAACGGAAATACTCTTTTAAAAATACAAATTGTTAGCCAGGCTCGGTGGCTCAGCCTGTAATCCCGTGCCTTTGGGAGACTGAGATGAGTGGATTGCCTGAGCCCGTGGGTTCGAGACCCACCTGGGCAGTGAGACCTCATCTCTACAATAAATCAAAAAATCAGCCAGGCATGGTAGCGCATGCCTGTAATACCGGCTACTCGGAAGGCTGAGGCATAAGGATCGCCGGAGCCCAGCAGGTTGAGGCTGTGGTGGCCGGAGTGGCCACTGCACTCCAGTCTGGGTGACAGAGTGAGATTCCAACTCAAAAAAAAAAAAAATAATATATATATATATATATATATAAATTGGCTTGAAATATAAAAGGAATGTGATTTTATATTTCTTTCAAATATATAAGGGAAACTTTTCTCTAAGTATTGCACATCTGTAATATTTAATCAAATTTACAAGCAGGAAAGACAGAGTGCACAAAGAAAATGTACAGAAATTTTAAGAATGGAAAAAGCTGTATTAAATTATGATACAGTTTATTTTTCTAAAGTTTTTTAGATTTATTATGCTTTCTGTATTCAGAATAGGACTTAGATACACTGAATCTCCAGGTTCAGTTTTCTAAGTATGATATAGATCTGGAATCTCAGCAAGATTCAATTTATGCAGAATAAAGGATTCAGAATTTATGTGAGAAACACTGTAGTTGTCTATTTGGAAGGCAGAATTGTACCATGTATTCCAACATATGTAAAGAAAAAGGAGTTATCATTGGAGGATTATGCAATTCTTAAAAAATCAATCCCAGCATAACAAACATTTATAGGCCCAACCCTGAATTGTAACCATCTTTAAAGTAAAAAAAAATAATAAATAAATAAAGTCAGTTGCTTGTTTTATAGCTTTCAATTATTTATTTTAATTTTTAAAGATTGTGGGGTCCAATTCAGAGTTTGACATACAAACATTGATTATGCAGGGTCACTGGTTGATGAGGTATTCCCCTCCCTTCCTTAGCAGTATCCCTCCACTGCCAATCTCACCCATCCCCCTAAACAGGTTTCCACTAATGCCAATCACTTTCTTGCCGCACTATAATTGATCAAGTTCAACTCATGAGTGTGAACATATGGAACTCTGTTCTTTGTTTCTGTGATAAATCACTAAAAATGAACTACCTCATATCCATCAAAGGTTTCACAAAATCCTTCTATCTGTCCTTTCTTATGGCGCCATCATATTCCACTGTGTATATACCACATTTATTTTATCCTTTCCAGCTTTGATGGGCAACATGGTTGGTGCCACGTTTTTTTGCAATTGTGATTAGAGCTGCAAAAACATACTGGTGCTGGTTTCTTTTTTGCTAAAATGATTTGAATTCCTCCAGGTATATTCTCAACAGGGGAATTACTTAGTCACATGGTAGGTCAATATCTTGTCCCTTTACAAACCACCTAACTATTTTCAAAAGATGTTGCTCTACTCTTCAGTCCACATGCAGTGCAGAGTCACTTAATTCTTCCCAAATCCTTACCTGCATTTACCATTGTTTGTTCTATTAATGATGGCCAGTCTTACAGGGGGTGAGTGGTATTTCAAAGTGGTTTCATTTGCATTTCTTTGATGATCAGTGAGGCTGAGCAATTTTCATGTGTTTGCTGGCTGTCTGTATCTCTTCTTATGAAAAGTTTCCAAACACGTATTTTGCACACTTTTTAAGGGAATGTTTATCTGATTTTTCTGAGTGTGTTTGCGTTTCTTGTAGATATTAGATGTTCTGCCTTTTTACAGATATATATTTGGAGAATCATTTTTTGCATTCTGCTGGCTATATCCCTGCTCTTCTGATATTTTCTTTTGTTTTGCAGAAATATATTAATTTGAGGAGATTCCACTTTTCGAACTTACTTTTTAAGACATGGATTTTAGACTCTGAAGAGGAATTAGTTTCCGGTTCCAGTTTTCCTAGCGGATTCCCTGCATTTTCTAAGACTATTATAATTTGGTGTTTTACTTTTAGGTCTTTGATTCATTTACAGTTCATGTGTATGGTGATTGATTGGAGTCCTGTTTCAATCTTGTGCATATTGTCAGCCTTCTCTCAGCACCATTTTCTGTTTATGTTCTCCATTACCTAGTGGGTCTTGGAGTTTTTTTCAAAGATGAGTGGGTTGAGAATTTGAGGATTTCATTCTTTCTCCTGATCCATTGGCTTGTGTACCTATTATTGTACCAATAGCAGGCTGTGTGGGTTACTATAAACATACGGGGGACGAGCCCCTGCAGAGATTTACAGGTCCCTGGAAGGTGGGGCCATGTTGGTGATTATTCTGGACAAATAAAGAGAAAAAAGAGAAAGGGGGAAAAAGAAAGAGACTGGAGTCTCTCTAGTGCAGAAGCCAATTCTGTAGTAGTGATAGATATTAAAAGAAAGAAAGATGGAGGGATAGATATAAAGAGGAAGAAAGAGAAAGAAATAAAGTGGACAACTCTTCAGTGAAATGAGCAGAAGCCGTTTATTGGGAATAACCATGATTCTTTTATCTCAAATTTTCACATGTTAAATCACAAGACTTTCTTGTGAACAAAAGGCCAGGTGGATGTGGCACATCCTCCCACCCACCAGGTGTTTCCTTAAGCATGAGGAAGGACAATCCCAATCAAATCACAAGACTTTCACGTGAACACAAAACCTGGTGGATGAGGGACATCTCCCACCCACCAGGCATTTTCCCTAGCATGAGGAAGGACAATCCCAAAATTATCTCACTGTTCCTTATGCTTGGGTTATGATCCTCAAAGGTAATACAAGAATTCTAACATCATAAAATCCTTATACTCAATAACCTCTAAAACTTATGCGTACTCAACACCTAATGACTGACTTAAATCCTAATACCTTTCTATTCTGTGCGAATTCTACGTACACTATGGAAACTCTTAATTATAGCTCAAACCAGTTCCTAAAGAATGTGACCCAGTCCAAAGATAACACGGGGTTGTTTCTATTAACAATTGACTACAATCTCTTAACAAAATGGCTATTCTAAAATCCTATGTATGCATCTTAATTTCTATAAAAGTTTCTAATTTCTAATCCTAATATATAAGGCTGATCAACAGCAATAAAACTTCTAAAATAAACCCAAATACACACTGTAATTGTACTAAGGCCAAAACTGCAATTAGTAGAGAGTGGGAACAATGATATTTTTAAGGTTAGCTTTAGTCTATAGAACTTCAAATTATCATGTTTGATCATGCTTGAACTACCATAATTCCCTGACGTAGAGTAACCTATTCTATAATACTTTCTATGAATAAAATAAATTCAATTTTATTATAAGTAGAAAAATCGTACACTAATTGTACTAAAGAACCGGTTTAAAAGAATGCAGCCCAGCCCAAAGTGGACGCTGGGCTCTTAGGAATGGGGCCCTGTACAAAGTTCTTTCTGGGCCATTTCTGGTTAAGTCTAGGTATTCATCTATACCCATCTGAAGCTGGAAACAGCTCTCAAATGTATATACTAATTCTACAAATATACTTTAAATTCTTATAAATAAGCTTGTATCATGTATATGACTCCAAAATGTGACCTGAGTTTGAACTGTGTTAAGTTTAAAGCCAATATCTCAGTCTGTGAGAAACGGGAACAATGAATCCCTAGAGTCAGCCATGGCTGTCATGTTCTCAGAACTTCATGCTTAGATCATCAAAGTCCCTGCTAGTGGGTCATGCCAAACAACAAAGAAAGGATGAGGGAACACCTGGATCCCTAATGCTCAGGCGGGCCTTCATGGCTGGCTCCCAACATCTCCCCATATTTTATTTTTTAGCACGAACCCATGAAACTCGGTGTTGAGCTGAGAAATTCTTTTCTTCAGCACCTTGAAAATAATTGGAAGCAAGCATTGCAACACAAGAATCACTGCTCCACAAATTCCACATTAATGAGTGTAGACATCAATGACTTTTGGTTGATGAATGATGAGAACTGGATAATTCTGAGGACCGGAACTGTTTCTTAGCGATAGTCATGTCCTGTATTTCTTGATGTAATTTAGTAAGGTCTATACTCAAATTTGAATGATTCCAAATTCCAAGGATAGGATTTCTTATTTTGTCCCTAGTGTGACAAACG
>NW_006944455.1:0-3384 GCF_000164805.1 Carlito syrichta | reverse complement strand
TTCCCCTGCCAGAATATTTTTTGCAGCTCTAATCACAATTGCAATAAAACATGGTAGCAACCTTATTGCCCATCAAAGTTGGAATGGATAAAATAAATGAGGTATATACACTGTGGAATATTATGCTGCCATAAAAGAGGACAGATAAAAGTATTTTGCAGAACGTTTGATGGATATGAGGTAGGTCAATTTCAGTGATTTATCACAGAACCAAAGAACAGAGTTCCATATGTTCTTACTCATGAGCTGAACTTGATCACTCATAGTGCTGTAAGAAAGAGATTGGCAGTAGTGGAAAACTTTTTATGGGGAGGGGTGAGATTGTCAGTGGAGGGATACTGCTAAGGAAGGGAGGGGCATACCTCATCAACCAGGGACCCTGCATAATCAACCTTTGTATATCTAACTCTGAATTGTACCCCACATTTAAAAAAATTAAAATAAATAATTAAATAAATAAATGAAAGCTGTAAAACACGGAACTGACTTTATTTGTTTATTCAATTTTTTATTTTCTTTTACTTTAAAAATAGTTACAATTCATGGTTGGGCCTAGAAAATCTCATTATGCAGGGATTGATTTTTTAAGAATTTTATAATACTCCAAAGATAACTCGTTTTCCCTTTAATACATTGGAATACATGTTATAATTCTACCTTCAAAATTGACAACTACTGTGTTCTCACATAAATTCTGAATGTTTTATATTAAATAATTGAAACTTGTTGAGATTTCAGAACTATATCATTCTTGGAAAACTGAACCTTGAGATTCAGTGTATCTAAATGCTATTCAGAAGGCAGAATGCATATTAAATCTTAAAAATTTTAGAAAATTATCAGTATTGTAATTTAATACAGCTTTTTCAATTCTGAGAATGTTTGTACATTTTATTGGTGCACTCTGTACTTTCTGCTTGTTAATTTCGATTAAATGTTACAGATGTGCAATCCTTAGACAAAAGTTTCCCTTAAATACTTGAAGGAAATACAAAATCACATTCCCTTTATATTTTAACCCAATTTTTGTTTTTAAAAGAGTATTTCCATTGAACCCCTAATATTTTCTCTACCTAAGACAAAATGCTGTACTCTGCAACCCAGTATCAGATTAATGTGATACTTTTAATCACCAAGCATTTGCACTGAGGCACACAGAAAAAAGAGAATTTGGGGCCCAATATATACTAACCAAAATAACAATGGAGATTTACAAAGTAGTAAATATTTGACCTCTGCATAAGTATAAAAATTTAGATAAGTGAAAATTCTGAAAGATTGATTATGATATTTGCAAAGGCAATGTTCAAATCCCTTAGGAAAAACTGCTTAAAGGCGGTTACACAGTACTAAAAACATCGAAAAATTTCTAAACTAAAGAAAATACTAAAATATTATTTGTTTGTGCTATAATCAAGTCTCAACAGGACTCCGTTGCCATAATAAGAAAAGATTACCTGTTGGGCAACCACCTCAGGTCCCCTCCCAGTTTTGGAATTTCTCAGTCTACTCAATAAACTCTGCTATAAAAACAAACAAACAAATAAAAACACTACCTCGTTTAGAGGATTCTAAATGGACACATACCTGGAGAAATAATTGGATAGATGTAAACACATGGTTGTCTTCACTTCTTGGGTAAGATATCCACGATGTCTACTGCGTTTGGCAGAGCACTGTACCAAAGTGCTTGAAGACTAAGGATTGCTCAACAGTCAAGGTCCCTCCCATTATGATGTCAAAGTTCTGGGGTTGATGTCATAAGTAACAATTTGACATGCTGGTTTCCCTGACTTTACTTACCTCTTGTAATGTAAAAATTAGCCTTTAATCAATCTATAGATTCACTGAAACAACCATTAAATTAATATCATTCTTCTCAGACCTGGAAATTACAATGAGAAATTCATATGAAACCATAAACTATCATGAATAGCCAAAAGAATCTCATCAAAAGAAACAAAGCAATGGGGGGGAGGGGGAGGGGATTAACAGTAGCAAATATCTGTCTGGGGCTGGGAAAACACCTCTTATCAACAGGGTGTCTGAATGAAACGTAATTGTACACCTAACCCTTAACTGTACCCCACAAAACTATAATAAAAATACTGATTAATTATTAACAACAAAAAAAAAGAAACAAAGCAAAAGCCATCACAATTCCAGATTTCAAATTTTATTATATGATTACAGTAATCAACACAGCCTGGTATTGGTACAAGAATAGGTCCATAGGCCAATGGATCAGGACAGAGATTGAAATCCTCAAATCCTCACCCAACACTTCTTTGAAAAAACCTCCAAGACCCACTGGGTAATGGAGAACATATTCAGCAAATGGTACTGGGAAAAGGCTGACAACATGCACAAGATTGAAACAGGACCACTAGCTATCACCATACACTTTAACTCTAAATGGATCAAAGATCTAAACGTAAAACAACAAATTGTAACAATCTTTGAAAATGCCCAAGACACCATTAGAGAAACTGGAATCGGAAACTAATTCATCTTCAGGGCCCCAAATACCCATGACTTAAGAAGTAAGCAAGACAAGTGAGATCTCATCAAATTAATATACTTCTTCAAAACTAAAAGAAAACTGTCAGAAGAGCAGGGATACAGCCAACAGAAAGGCAAAAACGATTCTACACCTATATATCTGTAAAGAGGCATTACATCGAGGATCTACAAGAAATTCAAACACTCAGAAAAATAAGGCAAAGATTCCCGTTGAAAAGTGTGCAAATACGTGAGTGGACACTTTTCATAAGAAGAGATAAGAGCAGCCAGGAGACACATGAAAATTGCTCAGCCACACTCATAATCAAAGAAATGCAAATGAAGCCTCTTTTAAATACCACATACCCCCTATAAGACTGGTCATCTTTAATAAAACAAACCATAACAGATGTAGGTCAGGATTTGGGAAGAATTAAATGCATCTGCACTGCATGTGGACTGAAAAGTAGAGCAACATCTTTGGAAACAGTGTGGTGATTTGTAAAGGGACAAATATTGATGTACCAGGTGACCCAGAATTTCCCCTGTAGAGAATATTCCTGGAGGAATTCAAATCATTTTACCAAAAATATATCTGCACCCGTATGTTTTTGGAGCTCTAATCACAAATGCAATAAAACATAGTACCAACCATTTTGCCCATCAAAACTGGAATGGATAAAATAAATGTGGTATATACACAGTGGAATATTATGCAGCCATAAAAAAGGACAGATAGAAGGATTTTGAAGAACGTTTGAAGGATATGAGGTAGGTCATTTTCAGTGATTTATCACAGAATCAAAGAACAGGGTTCCACATGGTCTTACTCCTGAGCTGAACTGGATCACTTATAGTGCTGTAGGAAAGTGATTGGCAGTA
>NW_006944454.1:0-499 GCF_000164805.1 Carlito syrichta | reverse complement strand
AGGTAAATTATCCCATTGTGTTTGGCCCACTCCATCAATGTCAGTAATAGTCGCTGGAAACAATGTTGATAAACTGAAATCTACTTATTTTGTCTTTGTTTGAGCAGCCTGTATTTCAAAAAGAAAAGGAGAGGCAGGGTCACTGCCAGGTGTGAAGTTTAGCTTTTTTATCTCTGTATTATGGAGAGGGATTTGTGGAAGAGATAGATTAGTGTTATTTAGGTAATTGTTATTGTGGTAATTTGTGGCTTTATTTTCCAAACCTGTCATGTCCTGTGGGGATAATTTATCATTATAATTTGAAGGTGTAGAGGTAGCAGTGAAATGAATTTTTTTTATTATTCTTATCATTTTTAATGGCCTTTTTGGATGGAAATTTTTTATAATCATTTAGAGGACTTAAAGAATTTTTGATTGTTTTATAAGGAAAAAGCATTAGGTGGCACCTTGTTGGGCCCATGTTGAATCTAATACAGTCTTAGTTATTTTCCCACTTTTT
>NW_006944453.1:0-774 GCF_000164805.1 Carlito syrichta | reverse complement strand
GTATGATCAATATGGTTTGCAAACACTGCATGAGGTTAGTTCCCTTTTGGAAAGACAGAAAAGATATTTGTCTTCTTTAATTTTAGAAATTATAGTTTTGATAGCTATTGCTACTTCAGTAACAGTTTCAGCAGTAGATCTAACTAAGGAAATCCGCACAGCAATCTTTGCTGATCAGTTTTCTAGGAATGTTTGTATTGAATTAACTTCTCAGAAGATTATAGATCAAAAGTTAAAAAGTAGAATTAATGCTTTGGAGGAGGCAGTTTTAGAAGTAGGACAAGAGCTTGTGACTTTAAAGATAAAATTGGCTCTCTGCTGTCACTCTGAGTTTAAATTGATTTACATCACTCCTTTAGAAGTAAATAAGTTTGTCCACACTAGGGACAAAATAGAAATAATATCCTTGGAATATGGAATCATTCAGACTTGAGTATAGACATTACTAAATTACATCAAGAAATACAGGGCATGAATGTAACTAAGAAACAGTTCCGATCCTCAGAATTAGCCAGTTCTCAGCTGGACTCAGTGGCTCAGCCTGTAATCCCATGCCATTGGGAGGCTGAGGTTAGTGGATTGCCTGAGCCCGTGGGTTCAATACCCACCTGGGCAACTTGGCAAGACCTCATCTCTACAATCAATCAAAAATTAGCCAGCTGTGGTAGTGTGTGCCTGTAGTTCCGGCTACACGGAAGGCTGAGCAGAAGGATCACCGGAGCACAGTAGGTCAAAGCTGCAGTGGCCGGGAGCAGCCACTGCACTCCAGTCTTG
>NW_006944452.1:0-796 GCF_000164805.1 Carlito syrichta | reverse complement strand
GGGTTCTTGAAGTAATCATTCATCTCCTGAAGGTTTGTTCTGACTTTTTGAGCTCTTTCTATGTTTTGACAGTTGGGGTTAGTTCTGTATTTTGGTCTCAAGCTCTGAGATTCTTTCTTCTGCTTGGATAATTCTGCTTTCCATGCTAATTAGTTTGTTATTTATTTCCATCACAGTATTCTTTACTGCTGCTATTTCTGTCATCAGTTCCTTCCTATTTTCTTCTTGTCTCTCCTCAATTTTTAAAATTATCTCTATTAATGCCTTGATGCCTGGTTTTGTTGCTAGTGAGTAGTAATTCTGGGGGCTCTTCATTGTTTGTGTTCCGAAGTCTGTTTCTCAGTGTCTGACCTCCCAGGGATCTGTGTGAGTCCTGTGTTCTTCTTTTGGGTTTTCTTCATTTTGCAGATTTTCCCTCACTACTTTTTGCTTCCCTCCACTTCCCCGTCTTCTTTAATTCTGTTATTCAGAGGTGGAGGAGTTTCTTTTACTTCTGTTTGTTCAATCTCCTATTCTTCCTAATATATTTCCTCTTGCTTTGTTCAGTTCTAGAGTTGGACTGTAGGTTGAGGGCAGATCTTTTGTGTAGTTTTGGGATTTAATGAAGGGGGAGCTGTGATTCACAATCTCTCTGCACATCCAGATGTTCACCAACAACTGTATGGCTAGTCTGAAACCCACTTCCCACTGCCTTGGAGTCTGTCCATGCAGTGGGTTTGTAGGTTTACTGCCTGGGTTCCCCAGCAGGTGGTGATATCTCACGCTACAGTCCAGAGGGTAGCGGTTCACAACTTGC
>NW_006944451.1:0-1030 GCF_000164805.1 Carlito syrichta | reverse complement strand
CGCATACAGGAAGAATTAAATGATTCTGCACTGCCTGTGGACTGAAAAGTAGAGCAACATATTTGGAAAACAATTTGGTTGTTTGTAAAGGGACAAGGTGTTGACCTACCATGTGACTCAATGATTACCCTGTCAAGAATATACCTGGAGGAACTCAAATCATTTTTCCAAAAAATACCTGCACCAGTATGTTTTTTCAACTCTTATCACAATTGCAAAATATCATGATACCAACCATGTTGCTCATCAAAGCTGGAAAGTGTAAAATAAATGTGGTATATACACAGTGGAATAATATGCAGCCATATAAAAGGATAGATAGAAGGATTTTGCAGAACGTTTGATGAATATGAGATAGATCATTTTCAGTGATTTATCACAGAAGCAAAGAACAGAGATCCATATGTTCTCAATCATGAGCTGAACTTGATCACTTATAGTGCTGAAAGAAAGTGATAGGCAGTAGTGGAAACCTGTTTAGGGGGACGGCTGTGACTGGCAGTGGAGGGATACCTCATCAACCAGGGATGCTGAATAATCAATGTTTGTATATCTAACTCTGAATTGTACTCCACATTTTTAAAAAAAATTAAAATAAATAATTAAAAATTAAGGAAATGAAAGCTGTAAAACATGCAACTGACTTTATTTGTTTATTCTATTTTATTTTTTTACTTTAAAAATTGTTACAATTCTTTGAAGGGCCTAGAAATGTTCATTATGCTGAGATTGAGTTTGTGTGTGTGTGTCTTGGAGTCTCACTCTGTAACCCAGACTGGAGTGCAGTGACCGCTCCTGGCCACCGCAACCTTGACTTGCTGGGCACTGGCAATCCTTCTGAGTCATTTCTCCGAGCAGCCGGAATTACAAGTGCACACTACCACACCAAGCTAATACTTTGATTTATTGTGGAGATGAGCTCTTGCTGCCCAGGCATGTCTCAAATCCACGGGCTCAGGCAAACCACTCACCTCAGCCTCCCAAAGGCGTGGCCTTACAGGCTGAGCAACCGAGCCTGGCAAGATTGATG
>NW_006944450.1:0-703 GCF_000164805.1 Carlito syrichta | reverse complement strand
AAAAAACCTCCAAGTCCCACTGGGTAATGGAGAACATATTCAAGTAAATGGTGCTGGGAAACGACTGACAACAAGCACAAGGTTGAAACAGGACACTTAACTACACCAAACACATTAACTCTAAATGAATCAAAGACCTAAACGTAAAACACCAAATTATAATGATCTTAGAAAATGCAGGAGACACCATTAGGGAAAGTGAAACCAGAAACTAATTCCGCTTCAGAGCCCTAAATACCCATGCCTTAAAAAGTAAGTAAGACCAGTTGGATCTCATCAAATAAATATACTTTTGTAAAACAAAATAAACCATCATAAGAGCAGGGAAACAGCTAACAGAATGGGAAAAACAATTCTCCACCTATATATCTGTAAAAAGGCATAACATCTAGAATCTAGAAGAAACTCAAACACTCAGAAAAATCAGACAAACATTCCCTTTGAAAAGTGTTGAAAATATGTGGTTGGACGCTTTTCATAAGAAGAGATACGGGCAACCAGCAGACACATAAAAATTGCTCAGCCTCACTCATCTTCAAAGAAATGCTAATGAAACCAATTTGAAATACCACAAACCCCCTGTAAGACTGGCCATCACTAATATAACAAAGAATAACACATGCAGGTAAGGATTTCGGAAGAAATACATGTTTCTACACTGCATGTGGACTGAAAAGTAGAGCAACATCTTTGGAAAACATTG
>NW_006944449.1:0-775 GCF_000164805.1 Carlito syrichta | reverse complement strand
GAATTTGGGGACAAATATACATAAACCAAAATAACTTGGAGATTTACAAATTATAAGTATTTGGGCTCCTCATTAGTATAATAATTTACATGATTGAAAATTCTGGAAAACTGACGATGAACCTAGCTAAAGCGATTTTCAAATCCTGTTAGATAAACATCTCAAAGGCTGTTACATAATACTAAATACATCTAAAAGTTTCTAAACGAAAGAAACTGCTAAAATATTATGTGGTTGTGCTATAACCAAGCTCCAACAGGATTCGATGACCATAATAAGAAAACACTACCTCATGGGCAACCCACTCAGGTCCACTCACAGTGTGGGAGTTTCCCTTTCCTCTCAATAAATACTGCCTTACAAAAAAAAAAAGATTACCTCGTTTAGTTGATTTTTGAATGGTCACTTATACTGGAAAGGTTTTTGTATAGATGTGAACACATGGTTTTGTTAACTTCTTGGGAATGAAATCCACCATGTCTACCGCATTTGGCAGAGCACTGTACACAAGACTTTGAAGCCTAAGGACTGCTCAGTAGTCAAGGTCCCTCCCATTATGAGTCAAAGTTCTGAGGCTGCTGACATAAATGACAATTTGACATGCTAGTTTCCCTGATTTTGATTACCTCTTTAATGTAAAAATTAGCCTTGGGGGCAATCTTCAGATTCAATGAAATAATCATTAAGTTATTAACATTCTCAGATCTGGCAATTACAATAAAGAATTCATAATAACCGGCCTTGGTGGCAGAGCCTGTATTCCTGCACCTTTGGG
>NW_006944448.1:0-797 GCF_000164805.1 Carlito syrichta | reverse complement strand
TATAAGTGATAAAGTTTAGCTCAAGAGTGAGAACATATGGAAGTCTTTTCTTTGTTTCTGTGATAAATCAGTGAAAATGACCTACCTCATATCCATCAAACGTTCTGCAAAATCCTTATATCTGTCCTTTTTATGGCTGCACAACCTTCCACTGTGTACATATACTTTTTTTTATCCATTCCAGCTTTGAGAAGCAACATGGTTGGTATCATGTTTATTGCAACTGTGATTAGGGCTGCAAAAAGCATACTGGTGCAGGTCCCTTTTTGGTAAAATGGTTTGAGTTCCTCCAGGTATATTCTCTACAAGGTAATTACTGTGTCACATGGTAGGTCAATATCTTGACCCTTTACAAATCACTACACTGTTTTCCAAAGATGTTGCTCTACTTTTCAGTCCACAGGCAGTGTAGAAGCATATATTTCTTCCTAAATCCTGGTCTGCATCTCTTATTGTTCTTTTTATTAATGATGGCCAGTGTTACAGGGGGTATGTGGTATTTCAAAGTGGTTTCATTTGCATTTCTTTGATGATTATTGAGTCTGAGAAATTTTCTTGTGTCTCCTGGCTGCCCGTATCTCTTCCTATAAAAGTGTCCAATCACGTATTTTGCACACTTTTCGAAGGGAATGTTTGTCTGATTTTTCTGAGTGTCTGAGTTCCTGTAGATCCTTGATGTTATGCCTTTTTATAGATATATATGTGGAGAATCGTTTTCCCCATTCTGTTGGCTGTATCCCTCCTCTTCTTATGGTTTCTTTTGTTTTGCAGAACTACATTAATTTGATGAGATCCCA
>NW_006944447.1:0-885 GCF_000164805.1 Carlito syrichta | reverse complement strand
CGAGGTTTTTTCCAAGATGAGTTGGCTGAGAATTTGAGGATTTCATTCTCTGTCCTCATCCATTGACCTATGGACCTATTCTTGTACCAATAGCAGGCTGTGTGGATTACTGTAAACATATAGTAAAGTTTGAAGTCTGGACCTGTTATAGCTCCTGCTTCGTTTCTTTTGATCAGATTCTTCTGACTATTCATGCTTGTTTATGGTTTCATATTGATTGTTTATGTTTTCATATGAATTCTTTATTTAAACTCCAGTTCTGTGAAGAATGATGTTAATTTAATGGTGATTTCATTGAATCTTTAGATTGACTAAAATGCTAATTCTTTATTAAAAGATGTAGGTAAAGTCAGGAAAACAAAAATATCAAATTGTCATTCATGACATCACTCTTAGTACTTTGACATCATAATGACAAGGACCTTCATTACTGAGCAATCCTTAGGCTTCAAGCACTTATGTACAGTCCTCTGCCTAATGCGGTAGGCAAGGTGGATTTCATTCCCAAGAAGTGAAGATAACCATGTGTTCACATGCTGAACACATCCAAAAATTTCTCCAGGGATAAGTGACCATTCAAGAATCCTCTAAAAGCAGTAGTTTTTTTTAAAGCAGTCTTAGTTGAGAAGACTGAGAAACTCCCAAACTGGAAGGGGATTTCCCGCAAGGTATTCTTTTTTCATTATGATTACCAGGTCCTGTCGGTGCTTGGTTATAGAACAAACAAATAATATTTAGCACTTTCTTTAGTTTAGAACCTTTTTGATGTTTTTAGTGTTGTGTAACCGCCTTTGAGCAATTTTTCCTACAGGATTTGAACATTGAGTTTGCTAAGATCATAATCAATTTTTCAGAATTTTCAATTATTTAAATCCTTATACTAAT
>NW_006944446.1:0-778 GCF_000164805.1 Carlito syrichta | reverse complement strand
TTTAAAATCACATTCCCTTTACATTTTAACTAAATTTATATTTTAAAAGAGTATTTCATTGAATACTTTAGTGTTTTCTCTACTAAGACAAAATGCGGTACTCTGCAACAAAATATACGATTAATCTGATACTTTAATAGCCAAGCATTTACAATGAGGCACACAGAAAAAGAAGAATTTGGGGCTCAATATATATAAACCAAAATAACATGGGGATTTACAAAGTACTAAGTATTTGGACTCTGTATTAGTATAAAAATTTGGATTATTGAAAATTCTGGAAAATTCATTATGGTCTTAGCAAAGCAATGTTCAAATCCTGTAGGAAACCTGTTCAAAGGCTGTTACACAATACTAAAAACATCCAAACGCTTCTAAACTAAAGAAAGTGCTAAAATATTATTTGGTTGTACTATAACCAAACCTCAACATGACTCCGTGACCATAATAATAAAAGACTACTTCTTGGGCAACCCCCTCAATTCTCCTTCCAGTTTGATATTTTCTTAGTCCTCTCAATGAAGACTGCTTTAAAAAAAAAAAAGACTACCTCGTTTAGAGAATTCTTGAATGGTCACTTCTCCATGAAAAAAAATTGAATACGTATGAACACATGGTTCTCTTCACTTTTGGGAATAAAATCCACCATGTCTACCGCATTTGGCCGAGCACTGTACACAAGTGCTAGAAGACTTAGGATTGCTCTGTAGTCAAGGTCCCTCCCATTATGATGTCAAAGTTCTGAGGCTGTTGTCATGAATGACAATTTGTCAGGTTT
>NW_006944445.1:0-648 GCF_000164805.1 Carlito syrichta | reverse complement strand
TAGCACTTTCTTAGTTTAGAAACTTTTGGATGTTTTTTGTATTGTGTAACAGCATTTGAGCAGCTTTTTCCTACAGGATTGAAACATTGCTTTTTACTAAGATCAATAATGAATTTTCCAGAATTTTCAATTTATTGAGAATTTTATACTAATGCAGAACTCAAATACTTACTACTTTGTAAATCTCCATGTTATTTTGGTTTTATATATATTGGGTACCAAATTCTCTTTTTTCTGTGTGCCTCATTTTAAATGCTTGGTGATTTAAAATATCAGATTAATCAGATACTTTGTTGCAGAGTACAGAATTGTGACGTAGGTAGAGAAAATACCTGGTGATTAAATGGAAATACTCATTAAAATTATAAATTAGGTTAAAATATGAAGAGAATGTGATTTTATATTTCCTTAAAATACATGAGGGAAACTTTTCTCTAATGATTGCACATCTGTAACATTTAATAAAAATTAAGAAGCAGAAAACAGAGTGCACCAAGAAAATGCACCCAAATTTTAAGAATGAAAAAAGCTTTATTAAATTACGATACTGTTTTATTTTCTAAATTTTAAAAGTGTATTATGCATTCTGCTTTCTGAATAGCTAGGTTCACTGAATTCCTAGGGTCAGTTTCTGAGCATGATATAGAT
>NW_006944444.1:0-801 GCF_000164805.1 Carlito syrichta | reverse complement strand
CATTTAAAGGCTTGGTGATTTAATGTATCAGATTAATCAGATACTTTGTTGCAGAGTACAACATTATGTCTTAGGTAGAGAAAATGCTAGGGGATTCAATGGAAATACACTTTTAAAAATATAAATTGGGTTAAAATATAAAGGGAATGTGATTTTATATTTCCTTCAAATATATGAGGGAAACTTTTCTCTAAGGATTGCAAATCTGTAACATGTAATCACAATCAACAAGCAGAAAATACAAAATGCACCAAGAAAAAGTACAATAATTTTAAGAATGAGGAAAGCTGTATTAAATTACGATACTATTTATTGTGTAAAATTTTTAAGATTTATTATGCATTGTGCCTTCTGAATAGCACTTAGGTACACTGAATCTCAAGGTTCAGTTTCCTAAGAATGATATAGATTTGGAATCTTAACAAGCTTGAATTTAGGCAGAATAAAACATTCAAAAATTATGTGAGAAACACTGTAGTTGTCAACTCGGAAGGCAGAATTATTACCATGTATTCCAACGTACTAAAGGGAAAAGTAGTTATCATTGGTGTATTATACAATTCTTAAAAAATCAATCCTTAGCTGAGCTCCGTGGCTCAGCCTGTAATCCCGCGCCTTTGGGAGGCTGAGGTGAGTGGATTGCTTGAACCCGCGGGTTCGAGACCCGCCTGGGCAGGCGAGACCTCATCTCTACAATAAAATCAAAAAATTAGCCGGGCGTGGTAGCGCATGCCTGTAATTCCGGCTACTCGGAAGGCTGAGGCAGAGGGATCGCCGGAGCCCAGCAGGTCAAGGCTGCGG
>NW_006944443.1:0-790 GCF_000164805.1 Carlito syrichta | reverse complement strand
TTCCAAGTGCAAAGTTCTTCATGTAGCAGTAGTTTCCTTCTGGGGCTTATGACCTTCACAGCTTTGTAATTGCCTTCCTGTCAGGTGTCGTCGCTAATTTTCTCTTATCCTGTGGTATTTATTTCTAAAAAGAATTCAAAAGAAGCTTTTAGTAGTGTTTCCCAGTCCCACAAGTTTGCTTTCTGTCTTTAGCTAATTTATCATAAAATGTCTGATTAGTATATTATGAGTTCAGTGAAAACCTATGCTTTAAGTGTTAGCTTAGTGTTTTGACTATTGAATTAAGTAAAAACCTTAACGATTAATCTTTATCCTAAGTTAGTGAAAACAGTGATATAAATCACCGACATAACTCCTAGAAAAATTCATTAAAACTTATAATGAATTCATAATGAACTCACTATAAACTTGTGCTTCTAAAAAACCTTATGTCTAAACACTAAACCACATAATTCTAAATGAAATAGGAAGTGAATATACTTATATCATTTATTACTTAAGCAATATCTAGTAACGTATAACCAAGTGAAAGAAAGCATTCTTGATGTGCTTCAGAGTTTAACCCTTACACACGTTAGAAAAGGCCAAATGGCATAGTGGGAAATGGAAAAATAAACCATGATATTTCGAGGTTAGCTGTGAGTACTACACAAAAGCATGCCATTTTCTTCTTCCATGACAGCACAGATTTCTTTGGCGGTACCAAACCGCAAAGGTGGAAGACAGAAGGGCTTCAGCTTCCCAGGCTCGCCCTGCAGCCTGCAGTCTTTGGCTAACCAGCACCCTGTCA
>NW_006944442.1:0-4477 GCF_000164805.1 Carlito syrichta | reverse complement strand
TCATTTCCATTGAATCACCTAGTATTTTCTCTTTCTAAGACATAATGCTGTACTCTGCAAGAAAATATCCGATAAATCTGATACTTTTAATCACAAAGCATTTAAAATGAGGCACACAGAAAAAAGAGAATTTGGGGCCCAATATATATAAAACATAATAACATGGAGATTTACAAAAATGTTAGTATTTGGGATCTGCATACGAATAAAAATTTAGACAACTGACAATTCTGGAAAATTGATTATGATCTTAGCCATAACAACGTTCAAATCCTGTAGGAAAAACTATTCATCAGCTATTACACAATAGTAAAAAACATCCAAAAGTTTCTAAAGTAAAGAAAGTGCTAAAGTATTATTTAGTTGTGCTGTAACCAAGCTCCAACAGGACTCCGTGACCATAATATTAAAAGACTACCTCTTGGCCAACCCCCTCAAGTCCTCTCCCAGTTTGGTTGTTTCTTGGTCCTTTCAAGAAGGACGACTTAAAAAAAAAAAAAAAGACGGCCGGCCTTTGTGGCTCAGCCTGTAATCCCACGCCTTTGTGAGGCTGAGCTGAGTGGATTGCCTGCACCCGCGGTTTCAAGACCAACCTGGGCAGCAAGACCTCATCTCTACAATAAATCAATAAATCAGCCTGACATGGCTACTTGCAAGGCTGAGGCGGAATGATGGCAGGAGCCCATCAGGTAGAGGCTGCGGTGGCCGGGAGCGGCCACTGCACTCCAGTCTGGGTGACAGAGTGAGACTCCAACTCAAAAAGAAAAAAAAAGGAAAAAAAAGAAAATGTTACAGATGTGCAATCCCTAGAGGAAAGATTCCCTTATATATTTGAAGGAAATATAAAATCACATTCCCTTTATATTTAAACCCAATTTATATTTTTAAAAGAGTATTTCCATTGAATCCCCTAGTATTTTCTCTACCTAAGACATAATCCTGTACTCTGTTTGAAAGTATCCGATTAATTTGATACTTTTAACCACCAAGCATTTAAAACGAGGCACAAAGAAAAAAGATAATTTTTGGCCCAATATATATAAACAAAAATAACGTGGAGCTTTACAAAGTAGTAAGTATATGGGCTCTACATTAGTATAAGGATTTAAATAATTGAAAATTCTGAAAAAATTGATTATGATCTTAGCAAACGCAATGTTCAAATCCTGTAGGAAAAATTGCTCAAAGGCGGTTACACAACACTAAAAACATCAAAAAGGCTCTAAACTAAAGAAAGTGCTAAAATATTATTTGGTTGTTCTATAACCAAGCACCGACAGGACCTGGTGATCATAATGAAAAAAGAATACCTCGCGGGAAATCCCCTGACGTCCCCTTCCAGTTTGGGAGTTTCTCAGTCTTCTCAACTAAGACTGCTTAAAAAAAAAAAACTACCGCTTTTAGAGGATTCTTGAATGGTCACTTATCCCTGGAGAAATTTTTGGATGTGTTCAGCATGTGAACACATGGTTATCTTCACTTCTTGGGAATGAAATCCACCTTGCCTACTGCATTAATAAGAGGACTGTACATAAGTGCTTGAAGCCTAAGGATTGCTCAGTAATGAAGGTCCTTGTCATTATGATGTCAAAGTACCAAGAGTGATGTCATGAATGACAATTTGATATTCTTGTTTTCCTGACTTTACCTACATCTTTTAATAAAGAATTAGCATTTTAGTCAATCTAAAGATTCAATGAAATCACCATTAAATTAACATCATTCTTCACAGAACTGGAGTTTACAATAAAGAATTCATATGAAAACATAAACAATCAATATGAAACCATAAACAATCATGAATTGCCAAAAGAATCTGATCAAAAGAAACGAAGCAGGAGCTATAGCAGGTCCAGACGTCAAACTTTACTATATGTTTACAGTAATCCACACAGCCTGCTATTGGTACAAGAATAGGTCCGTAGGTCAATGGGTGAGGACAGAGAATGAAATCCTCAAATTCTCAGCCAACTCATCTTGGAAAAAACCTCCAAGACCCACTGGGTAATGGAGAACATATTCAGTAAATCGTGCTGGGAAAAGACTGACAACATGCACAAGATAGAAACAGGACCCCTATCTATCAACATACACTTTAACTCTAAATGGATCAAAGACCTAAACTTAAAACTCCAAATTATAATAATCTTAGAAAATGCAGAAGACTCCCTTAGGGAAACTGGAACCAGAACTAATTAGTCTTCAGAGCCCTAAATACCCATACCTTAAGAAGTAAGTTAGACAAGTGGAATCTCATCAAATTAATATACGTTTACAAAACGAAAGAAACCGTCAGAAGCCAGGGATGCAGCCAACAGAATGGGAAAAACGATTCTCTGCCTACATATTTATAAAAAGGCGTAACATCTAGGATATACAAGAAACTCAGACACTAAGAATATTCAGAGAAACATTCTGTTTGACAAGTGTGCAAAATACGTGATTGGTCACTTTCATAAGAAGAGATACGGGCAGCCAGCAGACACAAGAAAATTGCTCAGCCTCACTCATCATCAAAGAACTGCAAATGAAACTATTTTGAAATACCACATACCACTGTAAGACTGGCCATCACTAATAAAACAAAAAATAACAGATGCAGGTCAGGATATGGGAAGAAATAAATGCTTCTACACTGCATGTGGAGTGAAAAGTAGAGCATAATCTTTGGAAAACCATGTGGTGATTTGTAAAGGGACAAGATATTGACCTATCACGTGACTGAGTAATTCCCCTGTAGAGAACATACCTGGAGGAACTCATATCATTTAACCAAAAAGATACCTGCCCCAGTATATTTTTTGCACTCCAATCACATTTGCAAAAACTGGTACCAACCATGTTGCCCATCAAAGTTGGAATGGATAAAATAAAGTGGTATATACACAGTGGAATATTATGTAGCCATAAAAAAGAACAGATATAAGGATTTTGCAGAACGTTTGATGGGCATAAGGTAGGTCAATTTCAGTGATTTATCACAGAAACAAATAACATAGTTCCATATGCTCTCACTCATGAGCTGAATTTGATAATTTATAGTGCTGTAAGAAAGTGATTGGCAGTAGTGGAAAACTCTTTAGGGAGAGGGATGAGATTGGCAGTGGAGGAATTCTGCTAAGGAATGGAGGGGCCTACATCATCAACCAGGGACTCTGCAAAATCAATGTTTGTATATCTAACTCTGAATTTAACCGCAGAAGCCAGGGATGCAGCCAACATTTTTTTTTAAATTAAAATAAACAAATAAATGAAAGCTATAAAACATGCAACTGACTTTGTTTATTCTTTTTTTTTTTACTTTAAAAATGATTACAATTCAGAATTGGGCCTAGGAATGTTCACTATGCTGGGATTGATTTTTTAAGAATTGTATAATTCTCCCATGATAACTCCTTTTCCTTTTTTTTTTTTTTTTTTTTTTTTTTTTTTTTTGAGTTGGAGTCTCACTCTGTCGCCCAGATTGGAGTGCAGTGGCCGCTCCCGGCCACCACAACCTCGCCTGCTGGGCTCCGGCGATCCTTCCGCCTCAGCCTTCCAAGTAGCTGGAATTACAGGCATGCGCTACCACGCCCTGCTGATTTTTTGCTTTATTGTAGAGATGAGGTCTCGCTGCCCAGGCGGGTCTCGAACCCGCGGGCTCAGGCAATCCACTCACCTCAGCCTCCCAAAGGCGCGGGATTACAGGCTGAGCCACCGAGCCCGGCTTCCCTTTTCCTTTTAATACATTGGAATACATGGTATAATTCTGCACTCAAAATTGACAACTGCAGTGTCTCTCACATGAATTCTGAATGTTTTATTCTGCCTAAATTGACACTTGTTGAGATTCCAGATCTATATCCTTCTTAGAAAACTGAACCTTGAGGTTCAGTGTACCTAAGTGCTATTCAGAAGGCAGAATGCATAATAAATCTTAAATATTTTAGAAAATAAAACAGTATCCTAACTTAATACAACTTTTTGCATTCTTAAAATTTGTGTACATTTTCTTGGTTCACTCTGTATTTTCTGCTTGTTAATTTTGATTAAATGTTACAGATGTGCGATCCTTAGAGAAAAGTTTCCCTTATATATTTGAAGGAATATAAAATCACATTCCCTTTATATTTTAACACAATTTATATTTTTATTTATTTATTTATATTTATATTTATATTTTTTGAGTTGGAGTCTCACTTGGTCACCGAGACTGGAGTGCAGTTGCCGTTCCTGGCCACTGCAGCCTCTACCTGCTGGCATCTGGCGTTCCTGCCACCCCAACCTTCCAAGTAGCTGGAATTACAGGTGCGCTCTATCATGCCCAGCTAATAATTTGATTTGTTATAGAGATGATGTCTCGTGGCCCAGGCTGGTCTCGAACCCGCAGGCTCAGGCAACAATTTATATTTTTAAAAGGGTATTTCCATTGACTCTCCTAGTATTTTCTCTACCTAAGACATAGTGCTGTACTCTGCATAAAGTATTCGAATGAATC
>NW_006944441.1:0-781 GCF_000164805.1 Carlito syrichta | reverse complement strand
TATTCCATCTATAACTTTTGCATTATGGGGAAGAGATATTCTTTCACAAATGGGCAATGCTTTTGTATAGCCCCAATGATAAAGTCTCAGCACAAATGCTGTACATGTGTTATGGTCCCTTTAAGGGACTTGGTAAAGATGGGCAAGGAACAGAGGAGACTGTCCAAATAACAGGTATTGGTTATTTAAATTTACCTTAGGGGCCACTGTTTTCAAGACTGATTGCCTGGAAAGTTGACAAACTGGTTTGTGTGGAACTATAGTCCATGTCATCAGAAAAGCTTAAGGCAGTCAAAAAACTAGTTTAACAACAATTAGGGACTGGTCATATACAGCCTTCTACTAGTGGGCAACCACTAGCCCTTGAAACACTCCTATTTTTGTAATTAAGAAAAATTCTGGTAAATGGAGACTTTTACAGGATTTAAGAGCAATTAATGCTACTATGGAAGTCATGGGAGTGTTGCAGCCTGGATTGCTCTACATGTTAACTTTAATATTATAGTTATTGGTTTACAGAATTGTTTATTTTCTATGCCTTTAAGCCCAGAGGATTGTAAACAATTTACATTCAATTTACTTTCTAAGAATTTAAAAACTTTTGTTCCAGCTCAAGGGGGATTCAACTCTCAAAAACTGAGACCTCACCTGCTATGGCAAATGGATGTAACTCACTTTCCCAGCTTTGGAAAATTTTCTTATTTGCATGTGATTGTGGATACATTTTCTCAAGTTAATTTAGCTTCAGCAAAAACTGGAGAAGCCTACAAGGACGTGGCAG
>NW_006944440.1:0-757 GCF_000164805.1 Carlito syrichta | reverse complement strand
TAAAAAGTGTGCAAATACGTGATTGGACACTTTTCATAAGAAGAGATACGATCACCCAGCACAAATGAAAATTGGTCAGCCTCACACATCATCAAAGAAATGCAAATGAAACAACTTTGAAATACCACATACCCCCTGTGAGACTGGCCATCATTTATAAAATGAACAATAACAGATGTAGGTAAGGATTTGGGAAGAAATAAATGCTTCTACACTGCATGAAGACTGAAATGTAGAGCAACATCTTTGGAAAACAGTGTGGTGGCTTGTAAAGTGACAGGATATTGACCTACCATGTGACTCAGTAATTCCCCTATCAAGAATATACCTGGAGGAACGGAAATCATTTTACCAAAAAGATAACTTCACCAGTTATTTTTTACAGCTCTACTCACAATTGCAATGAAACATAGTACCAACCATGTTAGTCATCAAAGCTGGAATGGATAAAATAAATGTGTTATATACACAGTGGAATAATATGCAGCCATAAAAAAGTTCAGATATAAGGATTTTGTAGAACATTTGATGAATATGTGATACGTCATTTTCAGTGATTTATTACAGAAACAAAGAACAGAGTTCCATATGTTCTCATTCACGAGCTGAACTTGATCACTTATAGTGTTGTAAGAAAGTGATTGGTAGTAGTGGAAAACTCTTTAGGGGATGGGTAACATTGGCAGTGGAGGGATACTGTTAAGGAAGGGAGGGGCATACCTCATCAACCAGGGATTCTGCATAATCAATATTTGTG
>NW_006944439.1:0-744 GCF_000164805.1 Carlito syrichta | reverse complement strand
AAACTGAGCCTTGAGATTCAGTGTACCTAAGTGCTATACAGAAGGCAGAATGCATAATAAATTATAACAATTTAGGAAAATAAAGCAGTATTGTGATTTAATACAGCTTTTTCCATATTTAAAATTCGTGTACATTTTCTTGGTGCACTGTTTATTTTCTGCTTGTTAATTTTGATTAAATGTAAAACATGCGCAATCCTTAGAGAAAAGTTTCCCTTACATATTTGAAGAAAATATAAAATCACATTCGCTTTATATTTTAGCCCAATTTATATTTTTGAAAGAGTATTTCCAATAAATCCCTTAGTATTTACCTAACACATAATGCTGTACTCTGCAACAAAGTATCTGGCGAATCTGATACTTTTAATTACCAAGCATTTACAATGAAGCACACCGAAAACAGAGAATTTGGGTCCAATATATACAAACCAAAATAACATGGAGATTTACAACTTAGTAAATATTTGTTCTGTGCATTAGTATAAAAATTTAGATAATTGAAAATTCTGGATAATTGATTATCATCTTAGCAAAAGCAATGTTCAAATCGTGTAGGAAAAACTGTTCAAAGGCTGTTACACCATGCTAAAAACATCCAAAACTTTCTAAACTAAAGAATGGCTAAAATATTATTTGGTTGTGCTATAACCAAGCCTCAACAGTACTCCATGACCATAATAATAAACGACTACCTCTTGGGCTACCCCGTCGGTCACCTCCCAGTTTGGGATTTCTCGGTCC
>NW_006944438.1:0-745 GCF_000164805.1 Carlito syrichta | reverse complement strand
TAAATGATCACGTATCCCTGGAGTAATAATTGGATAGGTGTGACAAAATGGTTCTCTTCATTTTTGGGAATGAAATCCACCATTTCTAGTGCATTTTGCAGAGCACAGCACATAAGTGCTTAAAGACTATGGATTAGTCAGTATTCCAGGTCCCTCCAATTATTATGCCAAAGTTCTGAGGCTGATGTTATGAATGACTATTTGACATGAATGATTCCCTGACTTGACTTACCTCTTTTAATGTAAACATTAGCCTTTTAGTCAATCTACAGATTCAATGAAATAACCATTAAGTTAACATCATTCTTCTCAGACCTGGAAATTGCAATAAAGAATTCACATGAAACCACAAACAATCATGAATAGCCAAAAGAATCTTGTCAAAAGAAACAAAGAATGAGCTATCACAGTTCCAGACTTCAAACTTTACTATAGGTTTACAGTAATCAACACAGCCTGGTATTGGTAAAAGAATTGGTCCATATGCCAATGGACCAGGACAGAGAATGAAATCCTCAAATTCTCAACCAACTCATCCTTGAAAAAACCTCAAAGACACACTGGTAAATGGAGAATATATTCAGTAAAAGGCACTGGGAAAAGGGTGACAACATGCATAAGATTGAAAGAGGACTCCGATCTATCACCCTATACATTAAAACTAAATGGATCAAAGACCTAAACGTAAAACACCAAATTATAATAATCTTAGAATACACAAGAGACACCATTAGGGAAACTTTAA
>NW_006944437.1:0-749 GCF_000164805.1 Carlito syrichta | reverse complement strand
GAGGTCTCAGTTTTTGAGAGTTGATTCCCCCTGAGCTGGAACAAAAGTTTTTAAATTCTTAGAAAGTAAATGAATGTAAATTGTTTACAATCCTCTGGGCTTAAAGGTATACAAAATAAACAATTCTGTAAACCAATAACTATAATATTAAAGTTAACATGTAGAGCAATCCAGGCTGCAACACTCCCATGACTTCCATAGTAGCATTAATTGCTCTTAAATCCTGTAAAAGTCTCCATTTACCAGAATTTTTCTTAATTACAAAAATAGGAGTGTTTCAAGGGCTAGCGGTTGCCCACTAGTAGAAGGCTGTATATGACCAGTCCCTAATTGTTGTTAAACTAGTTTTTTGACTGCCTTAAGCTTTTCTGATGACATGGACTATAGTTCCACACAAACCAGTTTGTCAGCTTTCCAGGCAATAAGTCTTGAAAACAGTGGCCCCTAAGGTAAATTCAAATAACCAATACCTGTTATTTGGACAGTCTCCTCTGTTCCTTGCCCATCTTTACCAAGTCCCTTAAAGGGATCATAACACATGTACAGCATTTGTGCTGAGACTTTATCATTGGGGCTATACAAAAGCGTGCCCATTTGTGAAAGAATATTTCTTCCCCATAATGCAAAGGTTATAGATGGAATAACATACAGGCAAAATGTTCCTGAAGTCTTACTATTTGCCCAATTTAAAATCTGTGAACTTTGGCTACTGAGGGTACTCGATCAATGCCTATGAGTCCTGAAGGAGG
>NW_006944436.1:0-784 GCF_000164805.1 Carlito syrichta | reverse complement strand
GGCTAATTTTTTGATTTTATTGTAGAGATGAGGTCTTGCTGCCTAGGCAGGTATCGAACCCTGTGGGATCAGGCAATCTACTCACCTCAGCCTCCCAAGGAGCAGAATTACAGGCTGAGCCACTCAGCCCGGCCATATGAATACTTTATGGCAATCTCCTGGTCTGAGAAAAATGATGTTAACTTAATCGTTATTTCATTGAAGCTGTAGATTGACGAAAAGGTTCATGTTTACATTAAAAGTGATAAGCAAACTCAGGGAAACAAGCATGTCAAATTGTCATTGATGACTTCAGCCTCAGGACTTTGACACCTTAATGGGAGGGACCTTGACTACTGAGCATTCCTTAGTCTTCAAGCACTTCTGTGCAGTGCTCTGCCAAATGTGGTATACATGGTGGACTTCATTCCCAAGAAGTGAAGAGAATCATGTGTTGACACCTATAGAAAAATTTCTCCAAGGATAAGTAACAATTCAAGAATCCTCTAAACGTGGTAGTCACTTTTGTTTTTTAAAGCAGTCTTTGTTGAGAGGACCTAGAAACTCCCAAACGGGGAGGGGACCTGAGGGCATTGCCCAAGAGGTATTTCTTATTATTATGGCCATGGAGTCCTGTTGGAGCTTGGTGATAGCACAACCAAATAATATTTTAGCACTTTCTTGCCCGAGACCAGCTCCAGCCGGCTTCAGGGTACCCCAACGTTGGAGACGGCATTGGTGATTGGGGGGAAGAAGAGAGAAAGAGAGAGAGAGAAAAAGAAAGAGACTGGACTCTGGTCTAGAT
>NW_006944435.1:0-673 GCF_000164805.1 Carlito syrichta | reverse complement strand
TGCTGCCTCAGGCTTCCGATTATCCAGAATTACAGGCATGCTGCATCATGCCTGGCTAATTTTTTGATTTATTGTAGAGATGAGGTCTTGCTGCCTAGGCAGGTATCGAACCTGTGGGATCAGGCAATCTACTCACCTCAGCCTCCCAAGGAGCAGAATTACAGGCTGAGCCACTCAGCCCGGCCATATGAATACTTTATGGCAATCTCCTGGTCTGAGAAAAATGATGTTAACTTAATCGTTATTTCATTGAAGCTGTAGATTGACGAAAAGGCTCATGTTTACATTAAAAGTGATAAGCAAACTCAGGGAAACAAGCATGTCAAATTGTCATTGATGACTTCAGCCTCAGGACTTTGACACCTTAATGGGAGGGACCTTGACTACTGAGCATTCCTTAGTCTTCAAGCACTTCTGTGCAGTGCTCTGCCAAATGTGGTATACATGGTGGACTTCATTCCCAAGAAGTGAAGAGAATCATGTGTTGACACCTATAGAAAAATTTCTCCAAGGATAAGTAACAATTCAAGAATCCTCTAAACGTGGTAGTCACTTTTGTCTTTTAAAGCAGTCTTTGTTGAGAGGACCTAGAAACTCCCAAACGGGGAGGGGACCTGAGGGCATTGCCCAAGAGGTATTTCTTATTATTATGGCCATGGAGTCCTGTTGGAGG
>NW_006944434.1:0-4286 GCF_000164805.1 Carlito syrichta | reverse complement strand
CAGCAAATCTAAAAAACATAAAATGGTTCACCAATATTCTTAAAAATACTCTCTCTAAACATAAAACTATAGTCTCTGCTACTGATCTAAGTCGTTTTCTACATTTTGTCAGAAACATTGTCCCTAGTTTCCTAAAAAAAGACAATAAATTTAAATATCTGGAAAAAAGTGGGAAAATAATTGACTGTATTATATTGAACATGGGCCCAAAAAGGTGCCACTAATGCTTTTTCCTTATAAAACAATCAAAAATTCTTTAAATCCCCTAAATGATTATAAAAAATTTCCTTCCAAAAAGGCCATTAATAATGATAAGAATAATAAAAAAAATTCCTTTCACTACTACCTCTACACCTTCAAATTATAATGATAAATTATCCCCACAGGACATGACAGGTTTGGAAAATAAAGCCACAAATTACCACGATAACAATTACCTAAATAACACTAATCTACCTCTTCCACAAATCCCTCTCCATAATACAGAGATAAAAAAGCTAAGCTTCACCTGGCAGTGACCCTGCCCCTCCTTTTCTTTTTGAAATACAGGCTGCTCAAACAGAGACAAAAAAAGGAGATTTTAGTTTATCAACATTGTTTCCAGCGACTATTACTGACATCGATGGAGTGGGCCAAACACAATGGGATAATTTACCTTACAAGTTGGTAAGAGAATTAAAAGAGGCCAGTTCACAATATGGTCCTTTGACTCCCTATACTCTTACTATTTTAAATCAATTCAATTCTCACTGGATGACTACTTCTGATTGGCAACAATTGGCTAAAAGCTGCTTATCCAGAGGAGCCTATTTACTTTAGAAAACAGTATAAAGATCAGGTACAAATTCAGATTACAAAAAATCAAAATCGGCTACCAGATACATTTGTTATTTGTAAAAATATACTGACAGATATTGGACAATATGCCACATACAACACTCAAATAATTTTCCGTAAAAAAATGTATACTCAAATAAGCCACTGTGCTTCTATGGCTTAAAAAAAATTGCCTGCTAATTCCACTTAAACTCCTTCTTTGTCGGAGATAAAACAAAAGACAGATAAAAACTGAGAAGCTTTCATCTCCAGAATAACCACCGCCATCAGACAGATAATTACTAACAAAGAGACAACAAAAATTTTAGTTAAACTATTGGCTGTTAAAAACGTTAATAACACTTATCAGCCTTTACTAAGACTGATAAAAAACTGACAATATAATTGATTAAATCAGACAATGATGATGATAATGATAAAAAGACCTTCCTTTTGCCACCCTTCCTACACCTCTTTCTAAGATTTTCTTTTAATGATTAAAACTAATAAAATAAAACCTGGATTTAATTACACATTTTTTTCTCATAAAAATACAAAAAACTCAAGCAATAATAAACAAAAATATATAAATAATATATAAGTGATATAAACAATATAAATAATATAAACAATATATATAAACAATATAAACACTATAAAGTATTATAAATAATATAAATAAAATATATAAATAACATAAAAATAATATAAATATAAACAATACATATAAACAATACAAACTATATATATAAAATGACAAAATAATATAAACAATGCATAAATAATATAATAAAAGCATATAAATAATAAACAAAAAATATCTCATTGCAGTCTTGCTTTACTGTAGTCAAGTCAGATGCATTAACAGAAATTATTCGGCTAAGCAAGGTATGGCCAGCTTACACGACACATCGTCACCATTTACTGGGTCTACTCGACCAAAATCCTTGTGTCCCAAATACCAAAAATACTTTCATTGGGCTAAAAAATGCCTATCTAAATTTCATAAAAAATGGTACTCCTTTAAATCAACAAGTCATCCCGGTTCAGAAAAACTTCCAGAGGGGCCAGCCCCGATCACACCTGACAATAGGGGCACAACTTCCACCATAAACCCATTCATTCCTTTTGTTCCATCACAAAACTCATCCGAGCCACCCCAAAAACACAAGACAAGACCTCTATTTCTCCACCACAATAATATTAACTGTAGATGTCCCAATAACCCCAATTCCTACGGGAATAGGGCCCTCTCCTGGAAGGGATAGTGGGAATAATACTAGACAAAAGTTCCTTGTCTTTACAAGGAGTTTCCATTATTCCTGGAGTGATGGATTCGGATTACACAGGAAAAATCCAGGTACTTATTACTCCCCCTAACAAAACTTTACAGTTTAACAAAGGTCAAAAAATATCCCAGTTGCTACTTCTGTCTTATCATAAAACAGGTAAAACTTTAACTAACCTGCCTAGAGGTGACTCTATATTTGTTTCTAGCAATGTTACTTTTTGGGTTCAAGAGTTTACTAAATCTAGACCTCTAAAAGACTTACATATACAAAGAGTTAAAATTAAAGTCTTGTTAAACATGAGAGCCAATATATATTATATTACTGAAAATGATTGACCTGCTTCCTGGCCTACTCAAATAACTCCTTCAAGATTCATAGACATTAGTCAAACACGCTCAATAGCCAAAACTCTAAAATTTTAAATTAGACAGATAATGAGACTTCAAAAACGTTTTGCCATACTTTATTCCATCTATCCGCTTTACATTATGGGGGAGAGATATTCTTACTCAAATAAACATACATTTATATAGCCCTAATGATAACACTTCAGCACAAATGCTACAAATAAACTATAATCCCTTTAAGAGACTTTACAAAAATAGACAAAAAATACAAAACCTGTCCAAATTTTTTTTCAAAATAGACACCTAGGTTAGCTGTGTACATTCAGGCCTCAGAATTTTCTGTTAGTGTCAGCTGGAGCTTTTCTTGGTAGTTTGTGCCAAATGGAAAAGGAGGGAGGGAATGGGTCAACAGCTACTGAAAACATCCTGGTGGTCTGGGGGTCTACGGCCCTTCCTAATGCCTAATGCTCAGTGGGCCTCCGAGGCCAGCAGTCAACATAAAAAAGCATAACATCAGGATCTACAAGAAACTGAAACACTCATAAAAATCAGACAAACATTCCCTTTGAAAAGTGTGCAAAATACGTGATTGAACGCTTTTCATAAGAAGAGATATGGGCAGGCTGCAGACTCATGAAAATAGCTCAGCCTCACTCATCCTCAAAGAAATGCATATGAAACAACTTTGAAATACCACATACCCCCTCTAAGACTGGCCATCATTAATAAAACAAACAAAAACAGATGAGGGTAAGCATATGGGAAGAAATAAATGCTTCTACACTGCATGTGGACTGAAAAGTAGAGCAACATCATTGGAAACAGTGTGGTGGTTTGTAAAGGGAAAACATATTGACCTACCATGTGACTGACTATTTTCCCTGTTGAGAATAAACCTGGAGGAACTCGAGTCATTTTACCACAAAGACATTATCACCAGTATGCTTTTTTTTAGCTCTAATCACAATTGCAATAAAACATGGTACCAACCATGTTGACCATCATAGCTGGAATGGATAAAATAAATGTTGTGTATACACCATGGAATATTATGCAGCCATAAAAAAAGGACAGATATAAGGATTTCCCAGAACGTTTGATGGATACGAGGTTAGTTCAATTTCAGGGGATTTCACAGAAACAAAAGAAACAGAGTTCCCATATGTTCTCACTCATGAACTGAACTTGATCACTTATAGTGCTATTAAGAACGTGATTGGCAGTAGTGAAAACTGTTTAAGAGGAGGGGTGAGATTGGCAGTGGAGGGATACTGCTAAGGAAGGGAGGGGCATATCTCCTCAACCAGGGACCTGCATAATCAATGTTTGTATATCTAACTCTGAATTGTACACCACATTTTTTAAAAAATTAAAATAAATAATTAAATAGATAAATAAAGGAAAGCTGTAAGACATGCAACTGACTTTAGTTGTTTATTCTATTTATTTATTTTTTTTACTTTAAAAATGGTTACATTTCAGGGTTGGGCCTAGAAATGTTCATTTTGCAGGAATTGAATTTTTAAGAATTGTATAATACTCCAATGATAACTCCATTTCCCTTTAATAAGTTGAAATACATGGTATAATTCTGCCTTCAAAATTGACAATTACAGTGTTTCTCACATAAATTCTTTATATTTTATTGTGCCTAAATTGAGCTTGTTGAGATTCCAGATGTATAACCTTCTTAGAAAACTGAACTTTGAGATTCAGTGTACCTATGTGCTATTCAGAAGGCAGAATGCATAATAAATCTTAAAAATACAGGAAAATAAAAAATATCGTAATTTAATCCCGCTTTTTCTATTCTTAAAATTTGTGTACATTT
>NW_006944433.1:0-3235 GCF_000164805.1 Carlito syrichta | reverse complement strand
TTTGGCTAGCCGGGTTCGGTGGCTCAGTCTGTAATCCCACGCCTTTGGGAGGCTGAGGTGAGTGGATTGCCTGAGCCCACGGGTTCGAGACCCGCCTGGGCAGCAAGACCTCATCTCTACAATAAATCAAAAAAATCAGCTGGGCGTGGTAGCGCATGCCTGTAATTCCGGCTACTTGGAAGCCTGAGGAGGAAGGATTGCCACAGCCCAACAGGTCGAGGTTGCGGTGGCCGGGAGTGGCCACTGTACTCCAGTCTGGGCGACAGAGTGAGACTCCAACTCAAAAAAAAAAAAGATTCTTTTGGTTATTCATGATTGTTTATGGTTTCATATGAATATCTTATTGTAATTTCCAAGTGTAAGAAGAATGATGCTAACTTAATGGTTATTTCATTGAATCTGTAGATTGACTAAAAGGCTAATTTTTACATTAAAGAAGGTAAGTAAAGTCAGGGAAACAAGCATGTCAAATTGTCATTCATGAAATCAGCCTCAGAACTTTGACATCATAATTGGAGGGTCCTTGATTCTGAGCAATTCTTAGGCTTCAAGTAATTGTGTATGGTTCTCTGTCGCAGTAGACATGGTGGATTTCATTCCTAAGACGTGAAGAAAACCATGTGTTCACACCTATCCAAAAATTTCTCCAGGGATAAGTGACCATTCATGAATCCACTAAACGAAGTAGTCTTTATTTTTTTATTTTTTGGAGTTGGAGTCTCACCCTATCGCCCAGACTGGAGTGCAGTGGCCGCTCCCGGCAACCACAGCCTCGACCTGCTGGGCTCTGGTGATCCTTCCACCTCAGCCTCCTGAGTAGCCAGAATTACAGGCATGGGTTTCCACGCCCAGCTGATTTTCTGATTTATTTTAATGTTAGGCCTCAATGCCTAGGCGGGTATCGAACCCAAGGGTTCATGGAATCCACTCTCCTCAGCCTCCCAAAGTCACAGGATCACAGGCTGAGCCACCGAGCCCAGTTTTTCTTTTTTTTAAAGCAGTCTTCAGTGAGAGAACAGAGAAATTCCAAACTGGGAAGGGACCTGAAGGGGTTGGCCAAGAGGTAGTCTTTTAATATTATGGTCAAGGAGTCCTGTTGGAGCTTGGATATAGCACAACCAAATAATAATTTAGCACTTTCTTTAGTTTAGAAACTTTTGGATGTTTTTAATATTGTGTTACAGCCTTTGAGCCATTTTCCCTACAGAATATGAACATTGCTTTTGCTAACATCATAATCAATTTTCCAGAATTTTCAATTATTTAAATTTTTAACTAATGCAGAGCCCAAATACTTACTACTTTGTAAATCTCCATGTTATTTTGGTTTATATTTATTGGGCCCTGAATTCTACTTTTTCGGTGTGCCTCATTTTAAATGCTTGGTGATTAAAAGTATCAGATTAATCAAATATTTTTTGTAGAGTACAGCATTATGTCTTAGGTAGAGAAAACACCAGGGAATTCATTGGAAATACTCTTTTAAAAATATAAGTTGGATTAAAATATAGAGGAAATGTGATTCTATATTTTCTTCTAATATATAAGGGAAACTATTTCTCTACGTATTGCACATCTCTAGCATTTAATCAAAACTGACAAATAGAAAATATTGAGTGCACCAAGAAAATGTACACAAATTTTAAAAATGGAAAAAGTTGTATAAAATTATGATACTGTTATATTTTCTAAAATTTTTAAGATACATTATGCATTCTGCCTTCTGAATAGAACTTAGGTACACTGAATCTCCAAGTTCAGTTTTCTAAGAATGATATAGGCCTGGAATCTCATCAAGTTTCAATTTAGGCAGAATAAAACATTCAGAATTTATGTGAGAGACACTGTAGTTGTCAATTTTGAAGGCAGAATTATACCATGTATTCCATGTATTCACAAAAAAAGTAGTTATCATTGGAGTATTATACAATTCGTAAAAAATCAATCCCTGCATAATGAACATTTCTAGGCCCAGCCCTGAATTGCAATGATATTTAAGGTGAAAAAAATATATAAAATAGAATAAACAAAGTCAGTTGCATACTTCACAGCTTTCATTCATTTATTTATGTAATTATTTAGTTAATTTTTTTTAAAATGTCGGGTACAATTCAGAGTTAGATATACAAACATTGATTATGCAGGGTCCATAGTTGATGAGGTATGCCCCTCCCTTCCATAGCAGGATCCTTCCACTGCCAATCACACCCCTCCCACTAAAGAGGTTAACACTACTGCCAATCACTTTTTTACAACACTACAAGTGATCAAGTTCATCTCATGAGTGAGAATATATGGAACTCTGTTCTTTGTTTCTGTAATAAATCACTGAAAATGACCTACCTCATATCCATGAAACGTTCTGCAAAATTTTTATATCTGTCCTGTTTTATGGCTGCATAATACTCCAGAGTGTATATACAATAATTATTTTATCCTTTCCAGCTTTGATGGGCAAAATGGTGGGTACCATATTTTTTTTACAATTGTGATTAGAGCTGCAAAAAACACCGGTGCAGGTATCTTTTAGGTAACATGATTTGAGTTCCTCCACGTATATTCTCGACAGGGGAATTACTGAGTCACATGTAGGTTAATATCTTGTCCCTTTACAAACCATCACACTGTTTTCGAAAGATGTAGCTCTGCTTTTCAGTTCACATGCAGTGCAGACGCATTTATTTCTTCCCAAATCCTGACCTGCATATTTTATTATTTGCTTTATTAATGATGGCCAGTCTTACAGTGTGTATTTCAAAGTGGTTTCCTTTTCATTTCATTGATGATGAGTGAGGCTCAGCAATTTTCATGTGTCTGCTGGCAGCCCATATCTCTTCTTATGAAAAATGTCCAATCACGTATTTTGCACAATTTTCAAAGGGAATTTTTGTCTGATTTTGCTAAGTGTTTGAGTTTTTTGTAGATCATAGACATTATGCCTCCTTAAAGATATATAAGTGGAGAAGAGTTTTTCCATTCTGTTGTTTGTATCCATGCTCTTCTGATGGTTTCTTTAGTTTGGCAGAAGTATATTAATTTGTTGAGATCCCACTTGTCTAACTTACTTCTTAAGGCATGGGTATTTAGGGCTCTGAAGAGGAATTAGTTTCCTATTCCATTTTCCCTAATGGTGTCTCCTGTGTTTTCTAAAATTATTATAATTTGGTGTTTTACGTTTAGGTCTTTGATCCATTTAGAGTTAATGTGTAAAGTGATAGATAGGGGTCTTGTTTCA
>NW_006944432.1:0-810 GCF_000164805.1 Carlito syrichta | reverse complement strand
TGAGCAGTTTTTCCTATAGGATTTTAACATTGCTTTTGCTAAGATTGTAATCAACTTTCCAGAAAGTTCAATTATCTAAATTTTTATACTAACATAGAGCCCAAATACTTACTACTTTTTAAATCTCCATGTTATTTTGGTTTATGTATTTATTGGGCCCCATATTCACTTTTTCCTCAGTGCCTCATTTTAAATGCTTGGTAACTAAAAGTATCAGATTAATCGGATACTTTGTTGCAGAGTACAGCCTTATATCTTAGGTAGAGAAAATACTAGGGGATTCAATGGAAATACTCTTTTAAAAATATAAATTGGGTTAAAATATAAAGGGAATGTGATTTTATATTTGCTTGAAATATATAACTAAAACTTTTCTCTAAGGATTTCCAATATGTAACATTTAATCAAAATTAACAAGCAGAAAATACAGAGTGCACCAAGAAAATGTATACAAATTTTAAGAATGGAGCCAGGCTCAGTGGCTCAGCCTGTTATCCCGCGACTTTGGGAAGCTGAGGTGACTGGATTGCCTGAGCCGGCAGGTTCGAGACCCGCCTGGGCAGCAAGACTTCATCTCTACAATAAATCAAAGAATCAGCCGGGCGTGGTAGAACACGCCTGTATTTCCAGCTACTTGGAAGTCTGAGACAGAAGGATCACCGAAGCCCAGCAGGTCGAGTCTGTGAATGCCAAGAGCGGCCACTGCACTCCAGTCTGAGCGACAGTGAGAATTCAACTCAAAAAAATTTTAAGAATGGAAAAAGCTGTATTAAATTATGATACTGTTTTATTTTCTACAATTTGAAGATT
>NW_006944431.1:0-1331 GCF_000164805.1 Carlito syrichta | reverse complement strand
GCTTGGTACCCTGTTTTTTGTAATTATGATTAGAGCTGGAAATATCATACATGTGCAGTTATAATTCAGTAAAATGATATAGTCCTCTAGGTATAATCTCTACAGGGAAATTACTGTGCCACATGGTAAATCAACATCTTGTCGCTTTACAAACCACAACACAATTTTCAAAACATATTGCTCTACTTGTCAGTCCACAGGCAGTGTAGAAGCATGTATTTCTTCCAAAATCCTTAACTGCATCTGTTATTGTTTATTAGTGATGGCCAGTCTCACTGGGGTATGCGATATTTCAAATTGGTTTAATTTATATTTCTTTGATGATGAGTGAAGCTGAGCAATTTTCATGTGTCTGCTGGCTACCCGGATCTCTTCTTGTGAAAAGAGTTCAATCACATATTTTGCACAATTTTCAAAGGGAATGTTTGTCTGATTTTTCTGAGTGTTTGAGTTTCTTGTAGATTCTAGATGTTATACCTTTTTACAGATATATAGGTGGAGAATCGTTTTTCCCATTCTATTGGCTATATCTCCTCTCTTCTAATGGTTTCTTTTGTTTTGCAGAAGTGTATTAATTCAATGAGATAACATTGTCCAACTTACTTCTTAAGACATGGGCATTTAGGGCTCTGAAGAGGAATTAGTTTCTGGTTCCAGTTTCCATAAAGGTGTCTCCTGCATTTTCTAAGATTATTATAATTTGAAGTTTTATGTTTACATCTTTGATCCATTTAGAGTTAATGGGTATGGTCATAGATTTAGGTACTGTTTCAATGTTGTGCATGTTTTTCAAAGAAGAGTTGGTTGAGAATTTGAGCACTTCATTCTCTGTCCTGATTCATTGGCCTATGGACCTATTCTTGTACCAATACCAGGCTGTGTTGATTACTGTGAATATATAGTAAAGTTTGAAATCTGGAACTGCGATAGCTCCTGCTTTGTTTCTTTTGATAAGATTCTTTTGGCTATTTATGATTATTTATGGTTTCATATGAATTATTATTAATTATTTTGAGTTGAACTCTCACTCTGTCACCCAGACTGGGGAGCTGTGGCTGCTACTGGCCACCGCAGCCTTGACCTGCTGGGCTCCAGAGATCCTTCCGCCTCAGCCTTCCAAGTATCTGGAATTACAGGCATGCATCTCACCTGTCTGATTTTACATTTATTGTAGAGATGAGGTCTTGCTGCCCAGGCGGGTCTTGAACCCGTCAGCTCAGTCTATCCACTCACCTCACCCACACAAAGGAGCGGGATTACAGGCTGAGCCACCGAGCCCGGCCATATAAATGCTTTACTGTAATCTCCAGGTCTGAGAAGAGTGATGTTAG
>NW_006944430.1:0-871 GCF_000164805.1 Carlito syrichta | reverse complement strand
TCTGAGCCACCCCAGGGAGTACAAGACTGGACTTGCGTTCCTCCACTGCAACAATATTAACTCCAGACGTTCCGCTGACCCTAATTCCTATGGGAGTAAAGGGCCCTCTCCTGGAAGAAATAATGGGCATAATATTAGGCAGAAGTTCCTTTTCTTTACAAGAAATTTCCATTATTCCTGGAGTGGTGGATTCGGATTACACAAGAGACATCCAGGTGCTTGTTGCTCCCCCATCAAAAAGTGCAGAAAATAGCCCAGTTGCTTCTCTTGACTTATCATAAAGCAGGTAAAACTTTAACCTGCCTAGAGGTGACTCTAGATTTGACTCTAGCGATGTTGCTTTTTGGGTTCAGGAGGTTACTAAATCTAGACCTCTAAAAGATTTATTTATACAAGTCGTCAAAATTACAGACTTGTTAGACACAGGAACCAATGTTTCTTCTATTGCCGGAAAAAATTGTCCTGCTTCCTGGTCTACTCAAACAGCTCCTTCAGGACTCATAGGCATTAGTCGAGTTCCCTCAGTAGCCAAAGTTCACAGATTTTAAATTGGGCAAATTGTAAGACTTCAGGAACATTTTGCCTGTATGTTATTCCATCTATAACCTTTGCATTATGGGGAAGAGATATTCTTTCACAAATGGGCACGCTTTTGTATAGCCCCAATGATAAAGTCTCAGCACAAATGCTGTACATGTGTTATGATCCCTTTAAGGGACTTGGTAAAGATGGGCAAGGAACAGAGGAGCCTGTCCAAATAACAGGTATTGGTTATTGAAGTTACCTTAGGGGCCACTGTTTTCAGACTGATTGCCTGAAAAGCTGACAAACTGGTTTGTGTGAACTATAGTCCATGTCATCAGAAAGCTTA
>NW_006944429.1:0-681 GCF_000164805.1 Carlito syrichta | reverse complement strand
AGTTCCCTTGTAGATCCAGGATGTTAAGTCTTTGTCAGACCTGGTGTTGGGAAATACTTTTTCCCTGTCTGTAGGCTGTCTCTCTGCTCTCTTGATTGTTTCTTTGGCTTTGCAGAAGCTTGTCAGTTTAATAAGGTCCCACTTGTCTATCTTCTCTCTTAAGAACTATGGGTTTCAGGTTTTGTTCAGGAATTGGATGCCAGTTCCGATTTCCATGAGGGTATTTCCTTCATTTACTAAGGTTCTTATGGTTTGAGGTTTTACATTTATGTCTCTGATCCATTTGGAGTTAACTTTTGTGCATGGCGATAGATAAGGGGACTGTTTGAATCTTCTGCATGTGGTCAGCCAGTTTTCCCAGCACCATTTACTGAATAGGTTCTCCTCTCCCCAGTGGTAGGTGGTGGAGGCTTTGTCGAAGATAAGTTGGTTGAGAGATTGAGGTTTTGCTTCTGGAATCTCAATTCTATTCCATTGATCGTTATGCCTGTTCCTATACCAATACCAAGCTGTTTTGATGATTGTAGCTTTATCGTAAAGTTTGAAGTCTGGTAATGTGATACCCCCTGCTTTGTTTTTTTTTTTTTTTTTTTTTTGCTGAGGATTGTTCTGTCTATTCTTGGTCGTTTGTGTTTCCATATGAAATCCTGCGTTGTTTTTTCCTGTCTGAGAATAATGTTG
>NW_006944428.1:0-722 GCF_000164805.1 Carlito syrichta | reverse complement strand
CTGTGTAATCCGAATCCACACTCAGGACTAATGGAAATTCCTTGTAAAGACAAGGAACTTCTGCTTAATATTATACGCACTATTCCTTCCGAGAGAGGGCCCTTTACTCCCATAGGAATTGGGGTCACAGAAAGTCCGGAGTTAATATTGTTTCAGTGGAGGAACACAAATCCAGCCCTGTACTCCCTGGGGTGGCTCAGATGAGTTCTGTGATGGAGCAGAAGGAACGAACGGCTTCATGGTGGTGACTGTCCCTATTGTTATCTGGGGCCGGGGCTGGCCCCTCTGGAAATTTTCCTGAGCCGGGTTTGGCTTGCTGTTGATTTAAAGGAGTGCCGTTTTTATGAAATTTAGATAGGCATTCTCTAGCCCAATGAAAGCCTTTTTGGCACTTGAGACATAAGGTTTTTGGTCGAGTAGCCCCAGTAAGTGGTGACGGTATGCCCTGTAAGCCGGACATGCCTTAATTCACTGGACAATCTGTTAATGTGTCCAACTTGACCATAGTTAAAGCAAGACTGTAATGAGATATTCTTTTACTTATTACTGATATACTTTTACTTATATTACTTATATTTTGTTTATGTTACTTATAATGTTTATATTATATATTGTTTATATTGCTTATATATCTCTTATATTATTTATTTATTGCTTATATATATTGCTTATGTTGCATTATGTTACTTATTTTACTTATATTACTTATATTACTTACACAT
>NW_006944427.1:0-757 GCF_000164805.1 Carlito syrichta | reverse complement strand
CACCCCAGGGAGTACAGGGCTGGATTTGTGTTCCTCCACTGAAACAATATTAACTCCGGACTTTCCGTGACCCCAATTCCTATGGGAGTAAAGGGCCCTCTCTCGGAAGGAATAGTGGGTATAATATTAAGCAGAAGTTCCTTGTCTTTACAAGGAATTTCCATTATTCCTGGAGTGGTGGATTCGGATTACACAGGAGACATCCAGGTGCTTGTTGCTCCCCCTAGCAAAACAGTGCAGAGAATAGCCCAGTTGCTTCTCTTGCCTTATCACAAAGCAGGTAAAACTTTAACCTGCCTAGAGGTGACTCTGGATTTGACTCTAGCAATGTTCCTTTTTGGGTTCAGGAGGTTACAAATTCTAGACCTCTAAAATATTTATTTATACAAGGAGTCAAAATTACTGGCTTGTTAGATACAAGAGCCAATGTTTCTTGTATTGCCAGAAAAAATTGGCCTGCTTCCTGGTCTACTCAAATAGCTCCTTCAGGACTCATAGGCATTGGGTGAGTACCCTAAGTAGCCAAAGTTCACAGATTTTAAATTGGACAGATAGTAAGACTTCAGGAAACTTTTGCCAGTATGTTATTCCATCTATCACCTTTACATTATGGGGAAGAGATATTCTTTCACAAATGGGCATTGTTTTGTATAGCCCCATTTATAATATCTCAACACAAATGCTGTAGATGGGCTATGACCATTTAAGGGACTTGGTAAAGAGGGGCAAGGAGCACAGGAGCCTGTCCAAACAAGTA
>NW_006944426.1:0-892 GCF_000164805.1 Carlito syrichta | reverse complement strand
AAAACAAACAATAATAGATGCAGGCCAGGATTTGGGAAGAAATATATGCTTCTGCACTGTATGGAGACTGAAAAGTTTAGCAACATCGTTGAAAAACACTGTGGTGGTTTGTAAAGGGACAATATATTGACCTATCATGTGACTCAGTAATTCCACTGTCGATAATATACCTGGAGGAACTCAAATCATTTTTACCAAAAAGATACCAGCACCAGTATGTTTTTTGCAGCTGTAATCACAATTGAAATAAAACATGGTAACCACCATGTTGCCCATCAAACCTGGAATGGATTAAATAAATGTGGTATATAAAAAAAGGAAAGATACAATGTTTTTGCGGAAAGTTTGATGGATGTCAGGTAGTTCATTTTTAGTGATTTTTCACAGAAACAAAGAAGGGAGTTCTATATGTCCTCACCCATGAGCTGAACTTGATCACTTATAGTGCTGTTAGAAATCCATGGCAGTAGTGCAAAACTGTTTAGGGTGAGGTCTGAGATTGGCAGTGGAGGTATACTGCTAAGGAACGGAGGGGCTTACCTCATCAACCAGGGACTCTGCATAATCAGTGTTTGTATAACTCACTCTGAAATGCACCCCAAATTTTTAAAAAAATTAAAATAAATATTTAAATAAATAAATGAAAGCTGTAAAACATGCAACTGACTTTATTTGTTTATTCTACTTTTTATTTTTTTAATTTAAAAATGGTTACAATTCAGGGTTTGGCCTAGAAATGTTCATTATGCAGGGATTGATTTTTTTAAGAATTGTATATTTCTCCAATGATAACTCCTTTTCTTTTTAATACGTTGGAATACATCATATAATTCTGCCTTAAAAATTGACACCTACAATGTTTTTCACATAAATTCTGAAGGTTTTATTTTGC
>NW_006944425.1:0-765 GCF_000164805.1 Carlito syrichta | reverse complement strand
TCACGTGAAAGTCTTGTGATTTAACATCTGAAAATTTGGGATAAAAAGACTAACGATTGGTTCCAATAAACGGCTTCTGCTCATTTCACTGAAGAGTTGTCCACTTTATTTCGTTCTCTTTCTTCCTCTTTATATTTATCCCAACATCTTTTAATATCTATCCCTACTACAGAATTTGCTTCTGCACTAGACAGAGTCCAGTCTCTTTCTTTTTCCCCCTTTCTCTTTCTTCCTCATTATTTCTCCAGAATAATTGCTGATGCTGCCCCACCTTCCAGGGACCCTCTCAATCTCTGCAGGGGCTGGTCCCCTGTAATTGGTGCCCAGCATAAGGCCCCTAGAAAGGTAAGTCTTTTTCTTGTTTCAGGGTGTCTAGGATCTTACCCAGGGTGCTGCAGACCCCTCTGTAGAGACAGGTAGTGCATGGATGGGTAAACAAGTTTTGTTAAGCCAGAGTCGTGATCTAATCATGGGCCAGAGTGAATCTAGGAACGTAAAATATTCATCAGTATCTTAATGAATACTCTGTCTAAACATGGAGCTAAAGTTGTTTCTTCTAATCTAGCTCGTTTTCTGCATTTTGTGCAGTAACAATGTTAATTATTAATGCTTTAAATCCACAGCATGATTATGAGAAATTTTCTTCCAAAAAGACTGCTAATGATGATGATGATGAAGAAACTTTTCTCTTCCCTGCAGCCTTGGCTCCCCCAGGTTATAATAACAATTATAACTTATCTCCACAGGATGAAGCTGAACCCGAGG
>NW_006944424.1:0-682 GCF_000164805.1 Carlito syrichta | reverse complement strand
AAAATTCAATCCCAGCATAGTGAACATTCCTAGGCCCAATTCTGAATTGTAGCCATTTTTAAAGTTAAAAAAAATTAGAATAAACAAATAAAGTCAGTTGCATGTTTTAGAGCTTTCATTTATTTACTTATTTTAATTTAAAAAAAATTGTTGGCTGCATCCCTGGCTTCTGCGGTTAAATTCAGAGTTAGATATACAAACATTGATTTTGCAGAGTCCCTGGTTGATGAGGTAGACCCCTCCATTCCTTAGCAGGATCCCTCCACTGCCAATCTCATCCCTCTCCCTAAAGAGTTTTCCACTACTGCCAATCACTTTCTTACAGCACTATAAATTATCAAATTCAGCTCATGAGTGAGAACATATGGAACTATGTTATTTGTTTCTGTGATAAATCACTGAAATTGACCTACCTTATGCCCATCAAACGTTCTGCAAAATCCTTATATCTGTTTTTTTTATGGCTACATAATATTCCACTGTGTATATACCACTTTATTTTATCCATTCCAACTTTGATGGGCAACATGGTTGGTACCAGTTTTTTACAAATGTGATTGGAGTGGCAAAAAATATACTGGGGCAGGTATCTTTTTGGTAAAATGATTTGAGTTTCTCCAGGTATGTTCTCTACAGGGGAATTACTCAGTCAGGTGATAGGTCAATATCTTGTCCCTTTACG
>NW_006944423.1:0-774 GCF_000164805.1 Carlito syrichta | reverse complement strand
TAATGCCTATGAGTCCTGAAGGAGCTGTTTGAGTAGACCAGGAAGCAGGACAATTTTTTCCGGCAATAGAAGAAACATTGGTTCCTGTGTCTAACAAGTCTGTAATTTTGACGACTTGTATAAATAAATCTTTTAGAGGTCTAGATTTAGTAACCTCCTGAACCCAAAAAGCAACATCGCTAGAGTCAAATCTAGAGTCACCTCTAGGCAGGTTAAAGTTTTACCTGCTTTATGATAAGTCAAGAGAAGCAACTGGGCTATTTTCTGCACTTTTTGATGGGGGAGCAACAAGCACCTGGATGTCTCTTGTGTAATCCGAATCCACCACTCCAGGAATAATGGAAATTTCTTGTAAAGAAAAGGAACTTCTGCCTAATATTATGCCCATTATTTCTTCCAGGAGAGGGCCCTTTACTCCCATAGGAATTAGGGTCAGCGGAACGTCTGGAGTTAATATTGTTGCAGTGGAGGAACGCAAGTCCAGTCTTGTACTCCCTGGGGTGGCTCAGATGAGTTCTGCGATGGAGGAGAAGGAACTAACGGGTTCATGGTGGTAGTTGTCCCTATTGTTATCTGGGGCCAGGGCTGGTCCTTCTGGAAGTTTTCCTGAGCCAGGGTGGCTTGCTGTTGATTTAAAGGAGTGCCGTTTTTATGAAATTTAGATAGGCATTCTCTAGCCAAATGAAAGCCTTTTTGGCATTTGGGACATAAGGTTTTCGGTCGAGTAGCCCTAGTAAGTGGTGACGGTATGCCCTGTAAGCCGGCCATGCCTTA
>NW_006944422.1:0-6194 GCF_000164805.1 Carlito syrichta | reverse complement strand
CATGATACAAGCTTATTTATAAGAATTTAAAGTATATTTGTAGAATTAGTATATACATTTGAGAGCTGTTTCCAGCTTCAGATGGTATAGATGAATACCTAGACTTACCAGAAATGGCCCAGAACGAACTTTGTACAGGGCCCCATTCCTAAGAGCCCAGCGTCCACTTTGGGCTGGGCTGCATTCTTTTAAACCGGTTCTTTAGTACAATTAGTGTACGATTTTTCTACTTATAATAAAATTGAATTTATTTTATTCATAGAAAGTATTATAGAATAGGTTACTCTACGTCAGGGAATTATGGTAGTTCAAGCATGATCAAACATGATAATTTGAAGTTCTATAGACAAAAGCTAACCTTAAAAATATCATTGTTCCCACTCTCTACTAATTGCAGTTTTGGCCTTAGTACAATTACAGTGTGTATTTGGGTTTATTTTAGAAGTTTTATTGCTGTTGATCAGCCTTATATATTAGGATTAGAAATTAGAAACTTTTATAGAAATTAAGATGCATACATAGGATTTTAGAATAGCCATTTTGTTAAGAGATTGTAGTTAATTGTTAATAGAAACAACCCCGTGTTATCTTTGGACTGGGTCACATTCTTTAGGAACTGGTTTGAGCTATAATTAAGAGTTTCCATAGTGTACGTAGAATTCGCACAGAATAGAAAGGTATTAGGATTTAAGTCAGTCATTAGGTGTTGAGTACGCATAAGTTTTAGAGGTTATTGAGTATAAGGATTTTATGACGTTAGAATTCTTGTATTACCTTTGAGGATCATAACCCAAGCATAAGGAACAGTGAGATAATTTTGGGATTGTCCTTCCTCATGCTAGGGAAAATGCCTGGTGGGTGGGAGATGTCCCTCATCCACCAGGTTTTTGTGTCCCGTGAATGCCTTGTGATTTGATTGGGATTGGCCTTCCTCATGCTTAAGGAAACACCTGGTGGGTGGGAGGATGTGCCACATCCACCTGGCCTTTTGTTCACAAGAAAGTCTTGTGATTTAACATGTGAAAATTTGAGATAAAAGAATCATGGTTATTCCCAATAAACGGCTTCTGCTCATTTCACTGAAGAGTTGTCCACTTTATTTCTTTCTCTTTCTTCCTCTTTATATCTATCCCTCCATCTTTCTTTCTTTTAATATCTATCACTACTACAGAATTGGCTTCTGCACTAGAGAGACTCCAGTCTCTTTCTTTTTCCCCCTTTCTCTTTTTTCTCTTTATTTGTCCAGAATAATCACCAACATGGCCCCACCTTCCAGGGACCTGTAAATCTCTGCAGGGGCTCGTCCCCCGTATGTTTATAGTAACCCACACAGCCTGCTATTGGTACAATAATAGGTACACAAGCCAATGGATCAGGAGAAAGAATGAAATCCTCAAATTCTCAACCCACTCATCTTTGAAAAAAACTCCAAGACCCACTAGGTAATGGAGAACATAAACAGAAAATGGTGCTGAGAGAAGGCTGACAATATGCACAAGATTGAAACAGGACTCCAATCAATCACCATACACATGAACTGTAAATGAATCAAAGACCTAAAAGTAAAACACCAAATTATAATAGTCTTAGAAAATGCAGGGAAACCGCTAGGAAAACTGGAACCGGAAACTAATTCCTCTTCAGAGTCCTAAAATCCATGTCTTAAAAAGTAAGTTCGAAAAGTGGGATCTCCTCAAATTAATATATTTCTGCAAAACAAAAGAAAATATCAGAAGAGCAGGGATATAGCCAGCAGAATGCAAAAAATGATTCTCCACATATATATCTGTAAAAAGGCAGAACATCTAATATCTACAAGAAACGCAAACACACTCAGAAAAATCAGATAAACATTCCCTTAAAAAGTGTGCAAAATACGTGTTTGGAAACTTTTCATAAGAAGAGATACAGACAGCCAGCAAACACATGAAAATTGCTCAGCCTCACTGATCATCAAAGAAATGCAAATGAAACCACTTTGAAATACCACTCACCCCCTGTAAGACTGGCCATCATTAATAGAACAAACAATGGTAAATGCAGGTAAGGATTTGGGAAGAATTAAGTGACTCTGCACTGCATGTGGACTGAAGAGTAGAGCAACATCTTGAAAATAGTTAGGTGGTTTGTAAAGGGACAAGATATTGACCTACCATGTGACTAAGTAATTCCCCTGTTGAGAATATACCTGGAGGAATTCAAATCATTTTAGCAAAAAAGAAACCAGCACCAGTATGTTTTTGCAGCTCTAATCACAATTGCAAAAAAACATGGCACCAACCATGTTGCCCATCAAAGCTGGAAAGGATAAAATAAATGTGGTATATACACAGTGGAATATGATGGCGCCATAAGAAAGGACAGATAGAAGGATTTTGTGAAACCTTTGATGGATATGAGGTAGTTCATTTTTAGTGATTTATCACAGAAACAAAGAACAGAGTTCCATATGTTCACACTCATGAGTTGAACTTGATCAATTATAGTGCGGCAAGAAAGTGATTGGCATTAGTGGAAACCTGTTTAGGGGGATGGGTGAGATTGGCAGTGGAGGGATACTGCTAAGGAAGGGAGGGGAATACCTCATCAACCAGTGACCCTGCATAATCAATGTTTGTATGTCAAACTCTGAATTGGACCCCACAATCTTTAAAAATTAAAATAAATAATTGAAAGCTATAAAACAAGCAACTGACTTTATTTATTTATTATTTTTTTTTACTTTAAAGATGGTTACAATTCAGGGTTGGGCCTATAAATGTTTGTTATGCTGGGATTGATTTTTTAAGAATTGCATAATCCTCCAATGATAACTCCTTTTTCTTTACATATGTTGGAATACATGGTACAATTCTGCCTTCCAAATAGACAACTACAGTGTTTCTCACATAAATTCTGAATCCTTTATTCTGCATAAATTGAATCTTGCTGAGATTCCAGATCTATATCATACTTAGAAAACTGAACCTGGAGATTCAGTGTATCTAAGTCCTATTCTGAATACAGAAAGCATAATAAATCTAAAAAACTTTAGAAAAATAAACTGTATCATAATTTAATACAGCTTTTTCCATTCTTAAAATTTCTGTACATTTTCTTTGTGCACTCTGTCTTTCCTGCTTGTAAATTTGATTAAATATTACAGATGTGCAATACTTAGAGAAAAGTTTCCTTATATATTGAAAGAAATATAAAATCACATTCCTTTTATATTCAAGCCAAATTTATATATATATATATGTATATATATATATATATATTTTTTTTTTTTGAGTTGGAATCTCACTCTGTCACCCAGACTGGAGTGCAGTGGCCACTCCGGCCACCACAGCCTCAACCTGCTGGGCTCCGGTGATCCTTATGCCTCAGCCTTCCGAGTAGCCGGTATTACAGGCATGCGCTACCATGCCTGGCTGATGTTTTGATTTATTGTAGAGATGAGGTCTCACTGCCCAGGTGGGTCTCGAACCCACGGGCTCAGGCAATCCACTCATCTCAGTCTCCCAAAGGCACGGGATTACAGGCTGAGCCACCGAGCCTGGCTAACAATTTGTATTTTTAAAAGAGTATTTCCGTTCAATACCCTAGTATTTACTCTACCTAAGACACAATGCTGTACTCTGCAACAAAATATCCCAGTAATTTGATTCTATTAATCATCCAGCATTTAAAATGAAGCGCATGGAAAAAAGAGAATTTTGGGACCAATTTATAAACCAAAATTTAAAATGTAGTAAGTATTTGGGCTCTGCATTAGTATAAAAATTTAGATAATTGAAAATTCTGGGAAAGTGATTATGATCATAGGAAAAGCAAAGTTCAAATGCTATAGGAAAAACTGCTCAGAGGCTGATACACAATACACAAAACATCCAAAAGTTTCCATACTAAAGAAAATGCTAAAACATTTTTTTTGGTTGACCTATAATCAAGCTCAAACAGGACACCTTCATCATAATAATAAAAGATTAACTCTTGGCCAATTCCTTCAGGTCCCCTCTCAGTTTGGGAGTTTCTCAGTCCTCTAAAAATACTGTTTCAAAAAATAAAAAAGACTACCTCGTTTAGAGGATTCTTGAATGGTCACTTATCCCTGGAGACATTTTTGGATAGGTGTGATCAAATGTTTCTCTTCACTTCTTGGGAATGAAATCCACTATGTCTACCGTATTTGGCAGAGCACTGTACACAAGTGCTTGAAGCCAAAGGATTGCTCAGTAGTCAAGGTCCCTCCCATTATGATGTCAAAGTTCTGAGGCTGATGTCATAAATAACAGTTTGACATGCTTGTTGCCCTGACATAAATTACCTATTTTAATGTAAAAATTAGCCATTTAGTCAATCTACAGATTCAATGAAATAACCATTAAGTTAACATCATTCTTCTCAGACCTGGAAATTACAATTAATTATTCATATGAAACCATAAACAATCATGAATAGCCAAAAGAATTTTATGAAAAGAAACAAAGCAGGAGCTATCATATTTCCAGACTGTCCACTTTACTATATGTTTACAGTAATCAACACAGCCTGGTATTGGTTCAAGAATAAGTCCATAGAACAATAGACCAGGACAGAAAATGAAATCCTCAAATTCTCAACCCACGCATCTTTGAAAAATCCTCCAAGTCTCACTGGGTAATGGAGAACATATACCGTAAATGGTGCTGGTAAAAGGCTGACAACATGCACAAGACTGAAACAGGATCCCTATCTATCACCATACACATTAGCTCTAAATGGATGAAAGACCTAAAATTAAATCACCAGGTTATAATGGTGTTAGAAAACACAGGAGAAACCACTAGGGAGACTTGAACCGGAAACTAATTCCTCTTCTGAGCCCTAAATACCCATGCCTTAAGAAGTAAGTTCAACAAGTGAGATCTCCTCAAATTAATATACTTCTGCAAAACAAAAGAAACCTTCAGAAGAGCAGGGATACAGAATGCGAAAAACGATTCACCACCTATATATCTGTAAAAAGGCATAACATCTAGGATCTACAGGAAACTCAAACACTCACAAAAATCAGACAAATATTCCCTTTGAAAAATATGTAAAATACGTGATTGGAAACTTTTCAAAAGAAGAGATACAGGAGGCAGCAGACACATGAAAATTGCTCAACCTCACTCATCCTCAAAGATATGCAAATAAAACCATTTTGAAATACCTCATATCCCCTGTAAGACTGGACATCATTCATAAAGTAAACAATAACAGATGCAGGTCAGGATTTGGGAAGAATTAAATGATTCTTCTCTGCACATGGACTGAAAAGTAGAGCAACATCTTTGGAAAACAGTTTGGTGGTTTGTAAAGGTACAAGACATTGACCTACTATGTGATTCAGTAATTACTCTTTCAAGAATATACCTGGAGGAACTCATATCATTTTAGCAAAAAGATACCAGCACCAGTATGTTTTTTGCAACTCTAATCACAATTGCAAAAAAACATGGTACCAACCATGTTGCCCATCAAAGTTGGAATGAATAAAATAAATGTGGTATATACACAGGGGAATTTGATGCAGCCAAAAAAAGGACAGATAGAAGGATTTTGCAGAACGTTTGATGGATATGAGGTAGGTCATTTTTAATGATTTATCACAGAAACAAAGAAGAGAGTTCCATATGTTCTCACTCATGAGCTGAACTTGATCGCTTATAGTGCTGTAAGAAAGTGAATGGCATTAGTGGAAACCTGTTTAGTGGGGCGAATGAGTTTGGCAGTGGAGGGATACTGCTATGGAAGGGAGAGGCATACCTCATCAACCAGAGCACCTGCATAATCAATGTTTTAATATTCAATCTGAATTGTACTCCAAATTTTTCAAAAATTAAAATAAATAAATAAATGAAAGCTGTCAAATGTGCAACTGACTTTATTTGTTTATTCTACACTTTATATATTTTTACTTTAAAAATGGTTACAATTCAGGGTTGGGCCTAGAAATGTTCATTATGCAGAAATTGATTTTTTAAGAATTTTATAATACTCCAATAATTACTGCTTTTCCTTTTAAAACAATGGAATACATGGTATAATTCTGCCTTCAAAATTGACAACTGCAGTGTTTCTCACAGAAATTCTGAATATTTTATTCTGCCTATATTGAAACTTGTTGATATTCCAGATCTATGTCATTCTTAGAAAACTGCACCTTGAGATTCAGTGTATCCAAT
>NW_006944421.1:0-702 GCF_000164805.1 Carlito syrichta | reverse complement strand
AGGCTCGGTGGCTCAGCCTGTAATCTGCATATTTGGAAGTGTGAGTTGAGTGGATTGCCTGAGCACTCAGATTCGAGGCCCACCTGGGCAGGGAAACCTCATCTCAACAATAACTCAATAAATCAGACGGACATTTTAGCGCATGCTTATCATTCAGGCGACTTGGAAAACTGAGGCGAAGGATCGATGGAGCCCAGGAGGTTGAGGCTGCGGTGGCTGGGAGCAGCCACTGCACTCCAGTCTCGGCCAAAGAGTGAGACACTAACTGAAAAAAAAAATTATGAGAAATCATAAACAGTCAAGAATTGAAAATAAATCTTATCAAAAGAATAAAAGCGGAGCTATCACTGTTCCAGATTTTAAACTTTCTATATATTTACTGTAATCAACACAGCCTGGTATTGGTACAAGAATAGGTCCATAGGCCAATGAATCAGGACACAGAAAGAAATCCTCAAATTCTCAACCAACACATCTTTGAAAAAACCTCCAAGATCCACTGGTTAATTGAGAACGTATTCAGTAATTGGTGCTGGGGAATGACTGAAAACATGAACAAGACTGAAACAGGACCCCTGACTTTGACCATACACATTAACTCTAAATGAACCAAAGCCCTAAACGTAAAACACCAAATTATGCTAATCTTAGAAAACACAGGAGACATCATTATGAAAACTGGAACCGGAAACTAATTCATCG
>NW_006944420.1:0-17035 GCF_000164805.1 Carlito syrichta | reverse complement strand
GGAAATCTTTTAATGCACCTCCAGTCTCTGCCCTGGCCCCTTGGAAACGTCCTGCCTGCCTGGATCAAGCCAGTATACAAACGGGCTCAGGCAATCCACTCACCTCAGCCTCCCAAAGGCGAGGGATTACAGGCTGAGACACCGAGCCCGGCTCAAGCTATTCTTATATGTATATCACAAATTGCTCATTACCGATCTTCAGGAACCTGCTTCTCCTCTTGATAGCTGTAACTGAGAATCTGGCCTACAGGTCCATGTGTTTTGCAGGGACATGTAAGACAAGATTCCACAACCCAAGGAATCATCTCGCCATTTTTTAATGTAATCTATGCCTTCAGGTATGCCTCGTACACCAGAAACCACTGCTGAACTTTCTAGTTGATATTCGGATTATGGGATAAGGGGTTCCCACATATTTCGGATGTATTCTTAAGGGTGAATGGGCAATCATGGGTTCCCGGGCCCTGGTTTCCTTCTTGGCATATGAGTACTGGTATATAGGAGTTTACACTTCCATTTCACCAGGAAACGTCCAGGCGTCTTCCTGAGAAGAAAAAAGGAATCTGGCTTATGGGAGTCCTCAATCCAAGAAACCTACAGGGCCACATTATAAGAGCTATTTGGGAATTTGCACATCTAGTTCCCCACATACTTCATGGCTACTTGCCATTTGGAAATGACAATTGTGTCATTATATATACCCAGCAACCTTCTGGACCTGTTGATAATTGTAACCGAGGATCTGTCTGTACAAGTGTGTTGGGCTCCTCGGGACAACTCTGGCCAGATTCCAGGACGCAAAGTATCATCTCTCCACATTTGTATGTAACTCTTGTCTTAAGATGTACCGTGTAATCCTAAAGCTTCCGTTGTCCTTCTATTTGGAAAGAGGCTGCAGATTTTCAGTTTTCCAAATATTTATTACGTATTTTTAAGAGTAACCAGGAATCATGGATTCCATGTCCCTGGGAACCTTTTGGGCATCTGTCCATTTGTGTACAGAGTTTTGGAATCCACATTGCCAGGGAAAATAAAGACATCTTTCTGAGAAGGAAAAGGGAATCCAGGTTCTGTGAGTCCTCAAACACAGAAATCTACAGGGCCTCTTCATAAGGTTTTATGAGGAAGCTGGGATTATAGGTCACTATTTTTTACAGAGCCTCTTGCTGTGTGGATGCCCAATATCTGTCATTACTGATCACCGTGAACTTTCTGGTCCTCCTGAGAGTGGTTATCGACAATCTGGCCCTACAAGTCTGATGGTTTCCTAGGAATATCTTTGGTCATAATCCAGTACCCCAGGAATCAAATGGGATTTTGTTACAGTATCACTTGATTCAGGTTTCCTCAAACTATAGAATTTTCATGTGGTCAGTCTGGTGGGAATTCGGACAGTGGATTTAGGGGATTCCACATTTTTTGGATGTCTTTTTAAGAGGAACCAGGAATCTAGGATTCCAGTTCCCCAGGAAACTTCTGGGAGTCTTTGTATTGCTATCCAAAAAACTGGACTTCTACATCACCATGAAATGTCTCGGTGTCTTGCTGAGAATAAAGCAGGAATCTGGGTAATGGGAATCCGCATATGCAAAATTCTGTATGACTTCTTGCCAAGGAAGGATGAGGAATCTGCTTTACACAACTCCTCAGTCTCAAAATTCCACAGACATCTTGCTCAGTGCTAACCAAGAATCGGGATTTCAAAGCAGAAATCTGAGTAATGGGAGTCCTCATATGCAGGAAACTACACTGCCTCTTGCTAAGTATGAATAAGGAATCTGGCTTACACAAGCCCTCAACCCCAAAACTTACAGGGCGTCTTGCTAAGGGTTAACTAAGAATTAGGGTTTCAAAGCAGGATCTGGGTAATGGGAGTCCTCATATATTTGAAACTTCACAGCCTCTTACTAAGGACGTATAAGGAATCTGGGTTCTACAAGACCTCAATCCCAAAAATCTACAGGGCGTTTTCCTAAGGGCTGAACAAGAATCAGATTTCAAAGCTGGAATCTGTAAAGGGAGTTCTCATAAAGAGAAAATTGCATGACTTCTTGCAATGGAAGAATAAGGACTCAGGGTTACACGACTCCTCATTCCCAAAAATCTACTGGGCATCTTGCTATGGGCTAAACAAGAATGAGGGTTTTGAAGCAGAAATCTGTGTAATGGATGTCCTCATATAGAGAAAATTGCACGGCCTCTTGCTATGGGTGAATAACGACTCAGGGTTACACGAGTCCTCAATCCCAAAAACCTACAGTGCCTGTTGCTAAGGGCTAAAGAAGAGTCAGGGCTTCAGGCTCCCCACATATTTCAGAGATATTTGGTATGTGGATATTACAAATCTCTCATTCCAGGACTCCAGCAACATTCTGGTCATCTTGATAGTTTTAAACGAGAATCTGGCAGTAAAAGTCCATTTAGGTTCTTGAAACCTCTAATTCCAGGTTCCAGGACACAAGTAATCATCTCGCATTTTTTGTATATAAGCCCTGACTTCAGGGTTAACTCATACTCCAGAAACTTCTGGTGGTTCAGCTGTTCCAATTAGGGTCTTGGGTTTAGGTGTTGCACATTTTTTAGGAGGTTTTTGTTGGGGAGTGAATCAGGAATCTTGGATTCAAGGCCACAGGAATATTCTTGTCATCATTCGATGGGTAGACAAGTCACTGGTCTCCCTGGGCACCAGGAAATATCTGGTCGTATTGCTTAGAAGGAAACAGGAATCTAGGTCACTCTGTCCCCAGAAAGCTTCTACACGTTTTAGTAAAGAGGAACAAGGAAATTCTGTTTCCATGTGTCTTGCAAACTTCTGAACAATTGTTAACTTATCCCTGGCATAAGGTATTTCTCATACCTAGGAAACTATGGGGACTTTTGCTAAATGCTAATCTGGAATCTGGGGGTCCTGGTACTCTCATTATTCAGAGCTACGTCCTATATGCATACCACAAATTGGTCATAACCAATCCCCAGGAACGTACTACTCATCTTGATTGTTGTAACTGAGAATCTGGCCTAATCTTCCGTTTGTTTCACAGGGACCTTTAAGGCCAGAGTCCACAACCTAAGGGATCATCTTCCCATTTTTTAATGTTATCTCAGCTTTCAGGGTTACATCGTACTCCAGAAACTACTGCTTGGCTTTCTGGTTGATATTTGGATCACGGGATTAGGGGTTCCCACATATATAGGATGCATTATTAAGGGGGATCCAGCAATCTTGGATTAAGGACCCTGGGGACCTTCTGGGTATATGAGTATTGGCATAAAGTAGTTTGTATTTCACATCACCAGGAAACATCCGGGAGTCTTCCTGAGAAAAAAAAGAAATCTGTGTAACAGGAGTCCTCAATACAAGAATTGTACAGGGCCTCTTTCTAAGGGCTTATCTGGAATCTGGTCTTCTAGTTCTTCACATTCAGGGCTACATGCCACTTGGATACGACAATTGTGTCATTATAGATTCCTAGCTATGTTCTGGTCCTCTTGATAGTTGTAACCGGGAATCTGTCCCTACAAGTCCATTGGGTTCGTCAGGACAAGTAAGGCCAAATTCCAGGACCCTAAAAACCATCTCGCCATATTGTACATGACTCTTGTCTTAAGAAGTACCTTGTAATCGTAAAACTTGCATTGGTCCTTCTATTTGCATAGGGGACGGTTGTTTTCAGGTTGCCACATATTTAGTACGTATTTTTAAGTGTAACAAGGAATCATGGATGACACATCCCTAGGATACTTCTGGGCAGATGTCCTCATATAAAGTAAACTACATGGCCTTTTGCTAAGGAAGAATAAGGAATCTGGGTATACACGTGTACTCAATTTCAAAATCTACAGGACATCTTGCTAAGGACTAAACAAGAATCAGGTTTTCAAAGCAGGAATCCATGTAATGGAAGCCCTCATATACAGGAAACTACACACCCCCTTGCTAAGGTAGAATAAAGAATCTGGATTACTCAAGTCCTCAATCCCCAAAATCTACAGGGCATCATGCTAAGGGTTAAACAAGAATCAGGGTTTCGAATCAGGAATCAGTGTAATGGGAGTTCTCAAATGGAGAAAACTGCATGGCCTCTTGCTATGGATGAATGAGGACTTGGGGTTACACGAGTCCTCAATCCCAAAAATCTACAGTGTGTCTTCCTAAGGGCTAAAGAAGAGTCAGGACTTCAAGGTTCCCACATATTTGAGAGCTATTTGGTATGTGTATATTACAAATCTCTCATTCCAGGACTCTGTCAACATTCTGGTCATTGTGATAGTTTTAAACAAGAATCTGGCAGTAAAAGTCCATTTATGTTCTTGAAAGCTCTAATTCCAGGTTTCAGGACACAAGTAATCATCTCGCATTTTTTGTATATAAGCCCTGACTTCAGGGTTAACTCATACTCCAGAAACTTCTGGTGGTTCAGCTGTTCCGGTTAGGGTCTTGGGTGTAGGTGTTGCACATTTTTAGGAGGTATTTTTAGGGATGAAATAGAAATCTTGGATTCAAGTCCACAGGAACATTCTTGTCATCTTTCTATGGGTGGACAAGACTCTGGACTTCCAGGGCTTCAGGAAGCACCTGGTCGTATTGCTTAGGATGAAACATATATCTGGGACACTGTGTCTCCAGAAAGTTTCTACACGGGTTACTAAAGAGGAACAAGGAAATTTTGTTTGCACATGACTTGCAAACTTCTGAACAATTGTTAACTTATCCCTGGCTTAAGCTATTTCTCATACCTAGGAAACTACGGGGACTTTTGCTAAATGCTAATCTGGAATCTGGGATTCCTGGTACCCTCATTATTCAGAGTTATCTCTATATGCATACCACAAGTCCGTCATTACCGATCCCCAGCAACATGCTGCTCATCTTGATAGTTGTAAATGAGAATCTGGCCTACTGGTCCATTTGTTTCACAGGGATCTGTAACACAAGATTTCACAACCCAAGTAACCATCTCGCCATTTTTTTTCTTCCTTTCTTTTTCTTTGAGTTGGAGTCTCACTCTGTTACCCAGACTGCAGTGCAGTGGCCACTCTCAGCCACCACAGCTTCTCTTGCTGGCTCCGGCAATCCTTCCGCCTCAGCCTTCCAAGTAGCCGGAATTACAGGCATGTGCTACCATGCCTGGTTGGTGTTTTGATTTATTGTAGAGATGAGGTCTCCCTACCCAGGTGGATCTCGGACCCATGGGCTCAGGCAATCCACTCACCTCAGCCTCCCAAACGCGGATTAGAGGCTGAGCCACTGAGCCTGGCTCCATCTCACCAGTTTTTTAATGCAATCTCTGGCTTCAGGGTTACCTTGTACTCCAGAAACTACTGCTTGACTTTCTGGTTGATATTCGGATCATGGGATTGATTTACCCACATATTTAGGATGTATTATTAAGGGGATACAGCAATCTTGGATTCCAGGTCCCTGGGGACCTTCTGGTTGTATGAGTATTGACATATAAGGGTTTGACTTCCACATCGCCAGGAAACGTTCGGGCATCTTCCCGAGAAGAAAAAGGAATCTGTGTTATGGGAGTCCTCAATCCAAGAATTCTACAGGGCCTCTTTCTAAGGGATTTATCTGGAATCTGGTCTTCTAATTCTTCACATTCAGGGCTACATGCCACTTGGATATGACAATTGCATCATTATATCTTACTAGTTACGTCTGGTCCCTTGATAGTTGTAACCGAGAATCTGTCCCTACCAGTCCGTTGGGTACGTCAGGACAAGTAAGGCCAAATTCCAGGCCCAAATAATCATCTTGCTTATTTGTATGTAACTCTTGTCTTAAGATGTACCTTGTAATCGTAAAACTTTCATTTGTCCTTCTATTTGCATAGGGGGCTGGTGTTTTCAGCTTGCCCAATATTGAGTACGTATTGTTAAGTGTAACCAGTAATCATAGATGCCACAACTCTAGGATAGTCCTGGACATCTGTCCTCATATAAAGGAAACTACATGGCCTTTTGCTAAGGAAGAAAAAGGAAAATGGGTTACACGAGTCCTCAATACCAAAAATGTACAGAGCATCTTGCTAAGGCCTACAAGAATAAGTGCTTCGAGAGTCCCACATTTTTCAGAGTTATTTGCTATATGGATATTATGAATCAGTCATTCCAGAACTCCAGCAACATTCTGGTCCTCTCAATAGTGGTAAATGAGAATCTGGCACTACAATTCCATTTAGATTCTGGAATCCTCTAAATCCAGATTCCAGGACACAAGTAATCATCTCGGGATGCTTGTATGTATGGCGTGACTTCAGGTTCACCTCGTGTCCAGAGAACTAAATTAAAAAAACTACCAGCTGTCTTGCTAAGGGTTAAACAAGAATCAGGTTTTGAAGCAGGAATCTGTGTATTGGGAGTCCTCATATACAGGAATATACACGGCCTCTTGCTAAGGAAGAATAAGGAATTTGGATTACACGAGACCTCAATCCCAAATATCTACAGGGCATCTTGCTAAGGGCTAAACAAGAATCAGGGTTTTGAAGCAGGAATCCGGGGAATGGGAGTCCTCATATGCAGGAAGCTACACGCCTTCTTGCTAAGTAAGAAGAAGGAATCTGGGATACAGGAGTCCTCAATCCCAAATATCTACAGGATGTCTTGCTAAGGGCTAAACAAGAATCAGGCTTTCGAAGCAGGAATATGGGTAATGGAAGTCCTCATATACCGCCTCTTTCTATGGAAGAATAATTATTATGTGATAATGAGTCTTCAATCCAAAAATCAACAGTGTATCTTGCTAAGGGCTAAACAGTCAGAACTTCAAGCTCCCCACATGTTTCAAAGCTATTTGGTATGTGGATATTATGAATCAGTCATTCCACGATTCCAGCAACTTTCTGGTCATCTTGATAGTTGTAAACGAGAATCTGGCACTACAAGTCCATTTATAATCTCAGAACCTCTAATGCCAGATTCCAGGACAAATGCAATCATCTCCAGTTTTTTGTATGTAAGCCCTGTCTTCACGGTTACCTCATAGTTCAGAAATTTCTGGTGGTTCAGCTGTTCTGAATTAGGGTCCTGGGTTTATGTGTTGCAAATTTTTAGGAGGTATTTTTGGGAATGAACCAGGAATCTTGGATTTGAAGTCCACAAAAATATTCTTGTCATCTTTCCATGGGTAGACAAGAGTCTAGAATTCAAGGGCACCATGAAACATCTGGTCATATTGTTTAACTCGAAACAGGCATCTGGATCACTATGTTTCCAGAAAGCTTCTACTCTTATTACTAAAGAGAAATCACGAAACTCTGTTTTCCATGTGACATGTAATCTTCTGAACAATTGTTCACTTATCCCTGACTTACAGTAGTTTTCATACCTAGGAATCTACAGGGCCTTTAGCTACATACTAATCTGGAATTGGGGAGTCCTGGTCCCCACATTATTCAGAGCTACATCCTATATACATACCACAAATCGGTCATACAGATCCCCAGGAAGCTGCTACTCCTCTTGATAGTTGTAACTGAGAATCTGGCCTACTGGTTGGTTTGCTTCTCAGGGACCTGTAAGTCCAGATTCCACAACCAGAGGAATCATCTCGCCATTTTTTAATGTAACCCCTGGCTTCAGTTATACCTCGTACACCAGAAACTACTACTGGACTTTCCGGTTAATATTCAAAACATGGGATTAGGGGTTCCCACATATTTAGGATGTATTATTAAGGGGGATTCAGGCATCTTGGATTCCAGGTCTCTGGGGACCTACTGGATGTATGAGTATTGGTATATAAGAGTTTGTACTTCCACTTTGCCAGAAAACATCCAGGCATTTTCCTGAGGAAAAAAAAAGGAATCTGGGTTACAGAAGTCCTCAATCCAAGAATTCTAAAAGGCATCTTTATGAGGACTTATCTGGAATTTGGGCTTCCAGTTCCCCACATTCTTCAGGACTACATGCCACTTGGATACAACAATTGTGTTATAGATTTCCAACTACCTTCTGGTCCTCTTGATAGTTGTTACTGAGAATCTTTCCATACAAGTCCATTGGGTTTCTCGGGACAAGTAAGACCAGATTCCAGGACCCAAAATAATCATTTCACCATATTTGTATGTAACTGTTATCTTAAGATGTACCTTGTAATCCTAAAGCTTCCATTTGTCCTTCTATTTGGATAGTGGCTGGGGGTTTTGAAGTTGCCAAATATTTAGTACTTATGTTTAAGTGTAACCAGGAATCATGGATGCCATGTTCCTAGGAAACTTCTGGGCATCTGTCCTCATATAATGCAAACTACATGACCTCTTGCTAAGGAAGATTATGGAATCTTGGTTATACTCGTGTCCTCAATCTCAAAATCTACAAGGCATCTTGCTAAGGGCTAAACAAGGATCAGGGTTTGGAAGCAAGAATCTGCATAATAGGAGTCCTCATATACAGGAAACTACATGATCTCTTGATAAGGAAAAATAAGGAATCTGGGTTACACGAATCCTCAACACCAAAAAATTACAGGGTGTCTTGCTAATGGCTAAACAAGAATCAGGGTTTGAAGCAGGAATCTGGGTAATGGGAATCATCATACACAGGACTACATGGCCTCTTGAAAAGGAAGAAGAGTGAATCTGGGTTACACGAGTCCTCAATACCAAAACCTACAGGACATCTTGCTGAGGCCTAAAGATTCAGGGCATTGAGGTTCCTACATTTTTCAGAATTATTTGTTATGTGTATCTTATGAATCAGTCATTCGAGAACTCCAGCAACATTCTGGTCCTCCCCATAGTGGTAAATGAGAATCTGGCTCTATAATTTCATTTAGATTCTTAGACTCCCTAATGTCAGTTTCCAGGACACAAGTAATCATCTCCGTTTTTTTTGTATGTAAGCCCTGACTTCAGGGTTACCTCATCTCCAGAAACTTCTTGTGGTTCAGCTATTTGGAATTAGAACCTTGTGTTTAGGTGTTGCGCCTTTTTAAGCAGAGTTTTTGGGATGGAGCTAGGAATCTTGGATTCCAATTCCTCAGGAAAAATCTTTCGTCTTTCTTGTGGGAGCCAGGAGTCTGGATTCCAGGGTACCAGGAAACCTCTGGCCATTTTGCTGAGAATGAAACAGGAATCTGGGTCCCTGTTACTAAAGAGGAACATGGAAACTTGGATTCCATGTGAGCAGCAAACTTCTGGGTATTTGCTAATTTATCCCTGGCTTAAGTTAGTTCTCAAACATAGAAGTCTACTGGGACTTTTCTAAATGCGAAATAGGCATTTGGCAGTCCAGGTCCCCACATTTTTCTGAGCCACTTCCTATATGCATACCAAAAATCAATCACTACCGATCCCCAGGAATCTGCTGATCCTCTTGATAGTTGTAACTGAGAATCTGGCCTACTGGCTCATTCGTTTTGCAGAACCTGTAAGAACAGAATCACCAAACCAAGTAATCATGTCGCCATTTTAAAATGTAATCTCTGACTTCAGGTATATCTCATACACTAGGAACTACTGCTAGACATTCTGTTTGATATTTGGAATATGGGATTAGGGGTTCCCACATATTTCAGACATGTTCTTTTTTTTTTTTTTTTTTTTTTTTTGAGTTGGAGTCTCACTCTGTCGTCCAGACTGGAGTGCAGTGGCCGCTCCCGGCCACCGCAGCCTCGGCCTGCTGGGCTCCAGCGATCCTTCCGCCTCAGCCTTCCGAGTAGCCGGAATTACAGGCATGCGCCACCACACCCAGCTGATTTTTTGATTTATTGTAGAGATGAGGTCTCACTGCCCAGGCGGGTCTCGAACCCGCGGGCTCAGGCAATTCACTCACCTCAGCCTCCCAAAGGCGCGGGATTACAGGCTGAGCCACCGAGCCCGGCTTCAGACATGTTCTTAAGGAAGAAAAAGCAATCATGGATTCCAGGGCCCTGGGAGCTTCTGGGCATATGAGTATTGGTATATAAAAACTTACACTTCCTTTTTGCCACTATACATCCAGGCTCCTTCCTGAGAACAAAAAAGGAATTTGGGTTACGGGAGTCATAAATTCAAGAATTCTACATGTCATCTTTATAAGGGCTATTGGGAATCTGGGCTTCTAGTTCTCCACATTCTTCAAGGCTATTTGCCTTTTGGAAACGACAGTTGTATCATTAGAGATATCCAGCAACCTTCTGTTCCTCCTGATAGTTGTAACCGAGAATCTGTCCCTACATGTCCATTGGATTACTCGGGACAAGTAAGGCCAGATTCCAGGATGCAAAGAAACATCTCGCGATATTTGTATGTAACTCTTGTCTTAAGATGTACCTTGTAATCGTAAAACATTCCATTGTCCTTCTATTTGGATAGGGGCTGGGGGTTTTGATGTTGCCAAATATACGAATATATAGTATGTATTTTTAAGGGTAACCAGGAATCATGGATTACATATCCTTAGGAAACTTCTGGTTATCTGTCTATTTGTATACAGAGTTTTGGAATCCACATCGCCAGGGAAAATCAGGGCACATTTCTGAGTAGGAAAGGGAATTCAGGTTCTGGGAGTTCCCAATCTCTGAAATCTACAGGGCCTCTTCGTAAGGTTTAATGTGGATTCTGGGCTTCAAGGTCCCTATATTTTACAGAGTTACTTGCTGCGTGGATACCAAAAATCTATTATTACAGATCCCCGGGAAACTCCCGGTCCTCTTGATAGTTGTCATCGAGAACCTGGCCCTACAAATCCGTTTGTTTCCTTGAACATCTTCAGACATTATCCAATACCCCAGGAATCAAATGGCATTTTGGTACAAAATCACTTGATTCAGGTTACTGGAAACTATAGAAATTCCATGTGGTCGGTCTGGTGGGAATTCAGAAATTGTGTTTAGGGGATTCCACATGTTTAGGATGCCTTGTTAAGGGGGACCAGAAATCTTGCATTCCAGTTCCCAAGGAAACTTCTGGTAGTCTTTCTATTGATATCCAAACAACTCAACTTCTACATCACCAGGAAGTTGCTCAGCATCTTTCTGAGAATAAAGCAGGAATTTGGCTAATGTGAATGTGCTCATATTCAAAAAACTACACGACTTATTGCTAAGGAAGAATGAGGAATCTGGTTTACACAAATCCTAAATCATAAAAATCCACAGAACATCTTCCTAAGGGCTAACCAAGAATTAGGGTTTTGAGGCAGGAATCTGTGTAATGAGAGTCCTCAGAAACAGGAAACTACTCTACCTCTTACTAAGAATGAATAAGGAATCTGGCTTACACGAGTCCTCAATCCCCAAAATCTACCGGGGGTCTTGCTTACAGCTAAACAAGAAACAGGGTTTTGAAGCAGGAATCTGGGTAATGGGAGTCCTCATATGCCAGAAACTTCACTGACTCTCGCTAATGGTGAATAAGGAATCTGAGTTACATGAAACCTCAATCTCAAATATCTACAGGGCGTCTTCCTAAGGGTTAAATATGAATCAGGTTTTGAAGCAGGAATCTGTATAATAGGAGTCCTCATATATAGAAAATTGCACAGATCTTGCAATGGAAGAATAAGGACTCTAGGTTACACGAGTCCTCAATCCCAAAAATACAATGCACCTTGCTAAGGGCTAAAGAACAGTCAGGGCTTAGAACTCCCCAAATGTCAGAGCTATTTGCTATGTGGATATTACAAATCTGTCATTCCATGACTCCTGCAAACTTCTGGTTATCCTGATAGTTTTAAAAGAGAATCTGGCACCACAAGTCAGATTAGGTTCTCGGAACCTCTAATTCCATGTTACAGGACACAAGCAATCATCTCGGGTTTTTTGTATATAAGCCCTGACTTCAGAGTTGATTCGTACTTCAGAAACTTCTGGTGTTTCAGCTGTTCTGGTTAGGGACTTGGGTTTAGGTGTTGCAAATTTTTTAGGAGGTATTTCTGCGAGTGAATCAGGAATCTTGGATTCAAGTCCACAGGAATATTCTTGTTTTATTTCTATGGGTAGACAACCTCTGGTCTTCCATGGCACTAGGAAACATCTGGTCTTATTGCTTAGAACGAAACAGGAACCTGGGTCACTCTGCCCTCAGAAAGCTTCTACACGTGTTACTAAAGAGGAACAAGGTAATGCTGTTTCCATGTGTCTTGAAAACTTCTGAACAATTGTTAACTAATCCATGGCTTAAGCTCTTTCTCATACCTAGGAAACTGTGGGGAATTTTGCTAAATGCTAATCTGGAATCTGAGTGTCCTGGTCCCCTCATTATTCAGACCTACGTCCTATATGCATACCAAAAACTGGTCATTACCAATCTCCAGAAACCTGCTGCTCATCTTGATGCTTATAACTGAGAATCTGGCCTACTCTTTCGTTTGTTTTGCAGGGAACTTTAAGGCCAGATTCCACAACCCAAGGAATCATCTCGCCATTTTTTAATGCAATCTCTGGCTTCAGGCTTACATCGTACTCCAGAAATTACTGCTGGAATTTCTGGTTGATATTCAGATCATGGGATTAGGGGTACCAAATATTAGGATGTATTATTATCAAGCAGTCTTGGAATCCTGGACCCTGGGGACCTTCTGGGTGTATGAGTATTGGCATATAAGAGTTTGTGCTTTACGTGGCCAGGAAACGTCCGGGAGTCTTCCTGAGATAAAAAAGAAATCTGTTTTATGGGAGTCCTCAATACAAGAATTTTACAGGGCTTCTTTCTAAGGGCTTATCTGGAATCTGGTCTTCTACTTCTTCACATTCAGGGCTACATGCCACTTGGATACAACAATTGTGTCATTATAGATTTCTAGCTATGTTCTGGTCCTATTGATAGTTGTAACTGAGAATCTGTCCCCACAAATCCGCTCGGTTGCTCGGGACAAGTTAGGCCAATTTCAGGGCCCAAAGAATCATCTCAACATATTTGTATATAACTCTTTTCTTAAGATGTACCTTGTAATCATAAAACTTTCGTTTGTCCTTCTATTTGCATATAGGGCGGTTGTTTTCAGGTTGCCACATATTTAGTATGTATTTTTAAGTGTAACAAGGAATCATGGATACCACATCCCTAGGATACTTCTGGGTATCTGTCCTTATATGAAGGAAAATACATGGCCTTTTGCTAAGGAAGAATAAGGGATCTGGGTATACATGTGTACTTAATCCCTAAATCCACAGGGCGTCTTGCTAAGGGCTAAACAAGAATCAGGTTTTCGAAGCAGGAATCTGTAATGGAAGTCTTCATATACAAGAAACTACATGGCCTCTTGGTAAGGAAGAGAAAGGAAACTGGGTCACTTGAGTCCTCAACAACCAAAATCTACAGGGCATCTTGCTGAAGGCTAAACAAGTACAGGGTTTTGAAGGAGAAATCTGGGTAATGAGAGTTATCTTATACAGGAATCTACATGGCCTCTTGCTAAGGAAGAAAAAGGACTCTGGGTTACAGGAGTTCTCAATACCACAAATCTACAGGGCATCTTACTAAGGCCTGCAAGAATCAGGCTTCAAGGTCCCCATATTTTTAAGGGTTATGTGCTATGTGGATATTATGAATCCGTCATTCCAGAAGTCCAACGACATTCTGGTCCTCTCGATAGTGGTAAATGAGAATCTGGCACTACAATTCCATTGAGATTCTTGGCCCCTCAGAGGTCAGATTCCAAACACAAGTAATCATCTCGGTATTTTTCTATGTATGACCTGACTTCAGGGTCACCTCATCTCCAGAAACTTATGGTGGTTCAGTTATTCTTAATTAGGACCCTGGGTTTAGGTGTTGCACATTTTTAGTAGGTATTTTGGGGATGGAACCAGGAATCTTGGATTACAAGTCCACAGGAACATTCTCTTGTCTTTCTATTGGGAGCCAAGAGTCTGGTCTTCCAGGGCACCAGGAAACAAATGTTTCTTTTGCAGAGAACAAAACAGGAATCTGTCTCCTATGTCCCCAGAAAGCTTCTACACATGTTATTAGGTGGAACAAGGAAACTCGGATTCCATGTGACCAGCAAACTTCTAGGAAGTTGCTAATTTATCCCAGGCTTAAGGTAGTACTCAAACCTAGAAGTCTACATGGATGTTTCTAAATGCCAATTAGGAATTTAGGAGTCCTAACCCACAGTTTTCAGAGCTATTCCTATATGTATACCACAAATCAGTCATTATTGATCCCCAGGAAACTGCTGCTCCTCTTGATATTTGTAACTGAGAATCTGGCCTACTGGTACGTTTGTTTTGCAGGGACCTGGAAGACAAGATTCCACAACCCAAGGAATTATCTTGCAATTTTTAAATGTAGTCTCTGGCTTCAGGTAAACCTCGTACACCAGAAACTACTGCTGGACATTCTGGTTGAGATTTGGAACATGAGATTAGGGATTCCCACATATTTCAGACTTTTCTTAAGGGAGATCTGGTAATCATGGATTCCAGGGCCCTGGGGGCCTTCGGGCATATGAGTATTGGTATATAGGAGTTTACAATTCCATTTAGCCGGGAATCATCTGTCTGTCTTCCTGAGAACAAAAAAGGAATCTGGGTTACGGGAGTACTCAATCCAAGAAGTCTACAAGCCTCTTTATAAAGACTCTTTGGGGATCTGGGCTTCTAATTCCCCACATTCTTCAGGGCTACTTGCCATTTGGCAATGACAATTGTGTCGTTATAGATACCCAGCAACCGTCTGGTCATTTTGATAGTTGTAACCGAGAATGAGTCCATTCAAGTCCGATGGGTTCCTCGGGACAACTCAGGCCAGATTCCAGGACCCAAAGTATCATCTCTCCATATTTGTATGTAACTCTTGTCTTAAGATGTACCATGAAATCAAAAACCTTTGGTTTGCCCTTCTATTTGGAAAGGGGCTGGGGATTTTGAGGTTGCCAAATATTTGGTAGGTATTTTTAAGGGGAACCAGGAATCATGGATTCCACGTCCCTAGAAAACTTCTGGACATCTGCCTATTTCTATACAGAGTTTTGGAATTCACATCGCCAGGGAAAATCAGGGTATCTTTCTGAGAAGGAAAAGGGAATCTGGCTTCTGGGAGTCTTCAATGGCCCAAAATCTACAGAGCCTCTTCATTAGGTTTAATGAGGAATCTGGGCTTCTACGTCCCTATATTTTACAGAGCTACTTGCTATGTGGATACCCAAAATCTATCATTAGAGATCCCCGGGGAACTTCCCGGTCCTCTTGATAGTTGGTATCAAGAATCTGTCCCTACAAATCCGTTTGTTTCCTAGGAACGTCTTTGGCCATAATCCAGTACCCCAGGAATAAAATCGAATTCTTGTACAAAATCACTTGATTCAGGTTACCGCAAAATATAGAAATTTCATGTGGTCGGTCTGGTGGTAATTCAGACATTGGGTTTAGGGGATTCCACATTTTTAGGATGTCTTGTTAAGGGGAACCAGGTGAGTTGGATTCCAGTTCCCCAGGAAACTTCTTGGAGTCTTTCTACTGATATCAAAACTACTGGACTTCTACATCACCGGGAAAGGACTTGGCGTCTTTCTGGGAATAAAGCAGGAAATGGGGTAATGTGAGTCCTCATATACAAAAAATACACAGATTATTGCTAAGGAAGGTTGAGGAATCTGGGATACACAAATCCTCAATCCCCAAAATCCACAGAACATCTTGCTAAGGGTTAAACAAGAATTAGGGGTTTGAAGCAGGTATCTGGAAAATGGGAGTCCTCAAAAACCAAAAACTACACTGCCTCTTGCTAAGAATGAATAGGAATCCGGCTTACACGAGTCCTCAATCCCCAAAATCTACAGGGCTTCTTGCTTAGGGCTAACCAAGAATCAGGGTTTCAAAGCAGGAATCTGGTTAATGGAAGTCCTCATATACATGAAACTTCACTGCCACTTGCTAAGGATGAATAAGGAATCTGGGTTACACAAGAACTCAATCTGAAAAATCTACAGGGATTATTCCTAAGGACTAAACAAGAATCAGGTTTTGAAGCAGGAATCTGTGTATGGGAATCCTCATAGAGAGAGAATTACACGGCCTCTTGATATGGAAGAATGACTCTGGGTTAAACGAATCCTCAATCCCCAAAATCTACAGTGCATCTTGCTAAGGGCTAAAGAAATGTCAGGGCTTCGAGCTCCCCACATGTTTCAGAGATATTTGGTATGTGGATATTATAAATCTGTCATGCCTTACTCCAGCAATTTTCTGGTCATTTTCATAGTTTTAAACTAGAATCTGGCACAACAAATCCAGTAGGTTCTATGAACTTCTAATTCCATGTTACAGGACACAATTAATCATCTCAAATTTTTTGTATATAAGCCCTGACATCAGGGTTAATTCATACTCCAGAAACTTCTGGTGCATCAGCTGTTCTGGTTAGGATCTTCGGTTTAAGTGTTGCACATTTTTAAGGAGGCATTCTTGGGAATGAATCAGGAATCTTGGATTCAACTCCACAGGAATATTCTTGTCATCTTTCTATGGGTAGACAAGACTCTGGATTTCCAGGGCACCAGGAAACATCTGGTCATATTGCTTAGAATGAAACAGGAATGTGAGTCTCCCTGACCCCAGAAAGCTTCTACACGTGTTATTAAAGAGGAAAAAGGAAATTCTGTTTCCATGTGATTTGGAAACTTCTGAACAATTATTAACTTTTCCCTAGCTTAAGGTATTTCTCATATCTAGGAAACTATGGGGACTTTTGCTAAATGCTAACCTGGAATCTGGGAGTCCTGGTCCCCTCATTATTCAGAGCAATGTCCTATATGCATACCACAAATTGGTTATTACCACTCCCCAGGAACCCGCTGCTCATCTTGATAGCTGTAACTGAGAATCTGCTCTACTCTTCAGTTTGTTTCGCAGGGATCTTTAAGGCCAGATTCCACAAACCAAGGAATCAACTCGCCATTTTTTAATGTAATCTCTGGCTTTAGGTTTACATCGTATTCCAGAAACTACTGCTGGATTTTCTGTTTGATATTCGGATCATGGGATTAGGGGTTCCCACATATATAGGATGTATTATTAAGGGGGATCCAGCAATCTTGGATTCTAGGACCCTGGGAACTTTCTGGGTGTATGAGTATTTGCATATAAGAGTTTGTATTT
>NW_006944419.1:0-790 GCF_000164805.1 Carlito syrichta | reverse complement strand
TCAAGCATGATCAAACATGATACTTTGAGGTTTTATAGAATAAAGCTAACTTTAGAAATTTCATTGTTCCCACTTTCTACTAATTGCGGTTTTGGTTTTAGTACAATTACAGTTTGTATTTGGGTTTTTTGTTAGAAGATTTATTGCTGATGATCAGCTTTATATATTAGCATTAGGAATTAGAAAGTTTTATAGCAAATTAAGATAGATACATAGGAGTTTAGAATAGCCATTTTGTTAAGAGATTGTAATCAATTGTTCCTAGAAATGTCCCAGTGTGATCTTTCTACTGGACCACATTCTTTAGGAACTGGTTTGAGCTTTAATTAAGAGTTTCCATAGTGTAGGTAGAATTAGCACAGAATAGAAAGGTATTAGGATTTGAATCAGTCATTAGGTGTTGGGTATGCAGAAGTTTTAGAAGTTTTGGATTATTAGGATTTAATGATGTTAGAATTGTACTGTTTTTGAGGAACATAATCCAAGCATAAGGAACAGTGAGATAATTTTGGGATTGTCCTTCCTCATGCTTGGGAAAATGCCTGGTGGGTGGGGGAAGCCCTCATCCACCTGGTTTTGTGTTCACGTGAAAGACTTGTGATTTGATTGGGATGACCCTTCCTCATGCTTAAGGAAACTCCTTGTGGGTGGGTGGATTCGCCTCATCCACCTGGCCTTGTATTCACGTGAAAGTCTTGTGATTTAACATGTGAAAATTTGGGATAAAAGACTGATGATTGGTTCCAAGAAATGGCTTCTGCTCATTTCACTAAACAGTTGTCCATTTCTT
>NW_006944418.1:0-393 GCF_000164805.1 Carlito syrichta | reverse complement strand
TTAATTTTTAAAAAAATGTGGTGTACAATTCAGAGTTAGATATACAAACATTGATTATGCAGGTTCCCTGGTTGATGAACTATGCCCCTCCCTTCTTTAGCGGTCTCCCACCACTGCCAATCTCACCCCACCCCCTAAACAGTTTTCCTCTACTGCCAATCACTTTCTTACAGCAGTATTCTTGATCAAGTTCAACTCATGAGTGAGAACATATGGAACTCTATTCTTTGGTTCAGGAATAAATCACTGAAAATGACCTACCTCATATCCATCAAACGTTCTGCAAAATCCTTCTATCTGTCCTTCTTATGCATGCATAATATTCCACTGTGTATATACCACATATATTTTATCCATTCCAGCTTTTATGGGCAACATGTTTGGTACCACGTT
>NW_006944417.1:0-605 GCF_000164805.1 Carlito syrichta | reverse complement strand
AAATACTGCTAAGGAAGGGATGCGCATACCTCATCAAACCAGGGACCCTGCATAATCAATGTTTTTATATCTAACTTGGAATTGTATCCCACATTTAAAATAAATTAAAATAACTAGTGAAATAAATAAATGAAAGCTGTAATCATGCAACTGACTTTGTTTATTCTATTTTTTATTTTTTTTTACTTTCAAAATAGTTACAATTCAGGATTCGGCCTAGAAATGTTCTATATGCTGGGATTGATTTTTTAAGAATTTTATAATTCTCCAATGATAACTCATTTTACTTTTAATACGTTTGATTACATGGTATAATTCTGCCTTCCAAATTGACAACTACAGTGTTTGTCACATAAATTCGGAAAATTTTATTCTGCCTAAATTGAAACTTTTTGAGATTCCAGATGTATATCATTCCTAGAAAAGTGAACCTTGAGGTTCAGTGTACCTAAGTGCTATTCAGAAGGCAGAATGCATAACAAATCTTAAATATTTTAGAAAATAAAACAGTATCTCAATTTAATACAGCTTTATCCATTCTGAAAATTCGTGTACATTTTCTTGGTGCACTCTGTATTTTCTGCTTGTTAATTTTGATTAAATGT
>NW_006944416.1:0-4146 GCF_000164805.1 Carlito syrichta | reverse complement strand
GAGTTGGTGGAGAATTTGAGGATTTAATTGTCTCTCGTGATCCATTGGCCTATGGACCTATTCTTGTGTCAATATCAGGCTGTTTTGATTACTGTGAACACATAGTAAGTTTGAAGTGGCTCCTGCTTTGTTTCTTTTGATAAGATTATTTTGGCTAGCCGGGTTCGGTGGCTCAGCCTGTAATCCCACGCCTTTGGGAGACTGAGGTGAGTGGATTGCCTGAGCCCACGGGTTCGAGACCCGCCTGGGCAGCAAGACCTCATCTCTACAATAAATCAAAAAAATCAGCCGTGTGGTAGCGCATGCCTGTAATTCCGGCTACTTGGAAGCCTGAGGAGGAAGGATTGCCACAGCCCAGCAGGTCGAGGTTGCGGTGGCCGGGAGTGGCCACTGCACTCCAGTCTGGGCGACAGAGTGAGACTCCAACTCAAAAAAAAAAAAGATTCTTTTGGCTATTCATGATTGTTTATGGTTTCATATGAATATCTTATTGTAATTTCCAAGTGTGAGAAGAATGATGTTAACTTAATGGTTATTTCATTGAATCTGTAGATTGACTAAAAGGCTAATTTTTACATTAAAGAAGGTAAGTAAAGTCAGGGAAACAAGCATGTCAAATTGTCATTCATGAAATCATCCTCAGAACTTTGACATCATAATGGGAGGGTCCTTGATTCTGAGCAATTCTTAGGCTTCAATTAATTGTGTATGGTTCTCTGTCGCAGTAGACATGGTGGATTTCATTCCTAAGACGTGAAGAAAACCATGTGTTCACACCCATCCAAAAATTTCTCCAGGGATAAGTGACCATTCATGAATCCACTAAACGAAGTAGTCTTTTTTTTTTTTTTTTTTTGGAGTTGGAGTCTCACCCTATCGCCCAGACTGGAGTGCAGTGGCCGCTCCCGGCAACCACAGCCTCGACCTGCTGGGCTCTGGTGATCCTTCTGCCTCAGCCCTCATGAGTAGCCAGAATTACAGGCATGGGTTTCCACGCCCAGCTGATTTTCTGATTTATTTTAATGTTAGGCCTCAATGCCTAGGCGGGTATCGAACCCAAGGGTTCATGGAATCCACTCTCCTCAGCCTCCCAAAGTCACAGGATCACAGGCTGAGCCACCGAGCCCAGTTTTTCTTTTTTTTAAAGCAGTCTTCAGTGAGAGAACAGAGAAATTCCAAACTGGGAAGGGACCTGAAGGGGTTGGCCAAGAGGTAGTCTTTTAATATTATGGTCAAGGAGTCCTGTTGGAGCTTGGATATAGCACAACCAAATAATAATTTAGCACTTTCTTTAGTTTAGAAACTTTTGGATGTTTTTAATATTGTGTTACAGCCTTTGAGCCATTTTCCCTACAGAATATGAACATTGCTTTTGCTAACATCATAATCAATTTTCCAGAATTTTCAATTATTTAAATTTTTAACTAATGCAGAGCCCAAATACTTACTACTTTGTAAATCTCCATGTTATTTTGGTTTATATTTATTGGGCCCTGAATTCTACTTTTTCGGTGTGCCTCATTTTAAATGCTTGGTGATTAAAAGTATCAGATTAATCAAATATTTTTTGTAGAGTACAGCATTATGTCTTAGGTAGAGAAAACACCAGGGAATTCATTGGAAATACTCTTTTAAAAATATAAGTTGGATTAAAATATAGAGGAAATGTGATTCTATATTTTCTTCTAATATATAAGGGAAACTATTTCTCTACGTATTGCACATCTCTAGCATTTAATCAAAACTGACAAATAGAAAATATTGAGTGCACCAAGAAAATGTACACAAATTTTAAAAATGGAAAAAGTTGTATAAAATTATGATACTGTTATATTTTCTAAAATTTTTAAGATACATTATGCATTCTGCCTTCTGAATAGAACTTAGGTACACTGAATCTCCAAGTTCAGTTTTCTAAGAATGATATAGGCCTGGAATCTCATCAAGTTTCAATTTAGGCAGAATAAAACATTCAGAATTTATGTGAGAGACACTGTAGTTGTCAATTTTGAAGGCAGAATTATACCATGTATTCCATGTATTCACAAAAAAAGTAGTTATCATTGGAGTATTATACAATTCGTAAAAAATCAATCCCTGCATAATGAACATTTCTAGGCCCAACCCTGAATTGCAATGATATTTAAGGTGAAAAAAATATATAAAATAGAATAAACAAAGTCAGTTGCATATTTCACAGCTTTCATTCATTTATTTATGTAATTATTTAGTTAATTTTTTTTAAAATGTCGGGTACAATTCAGAGTTAGATATACAAACATTGATTATGCAGGGTCCATAGTTGATGAGGTATGCCCCTCCCTTCCATAGCAGGATCCTTCCACTGCCAATCACACCCCTCCCACTAAAGAGGTTAACACTACTGCCAATCACTTTTTTACAACACTACAAGTGATCAAGTTCATCTCATGAGTGAGAATATATGGAACTCTGTTCTTTGTTTCTGTAATAAATCACTGAAAATGACCTACCTCATATCCATGAAACGTTCTGCAAAATTTTTATATCTGTCCTGTTTTATGGCTGCATAATACTCCAGAGTGTATATACAATAATTATTTTATCCTTTCCAGCTTTGATGGGCAAAATGGTGGGTACCATATTTTTTTTACAATTGTGATTAGAGCTGCAAAAAACACCGGTGCAGGTATCTTTTAGGTAACATGATTTGAGTTCCTCCACGTATATTCTCGACAGGGGAATTACTGAGTCACATGTAGGTTAATATCTTGTCCCTTTACAAACCATCACACTGTTTTCGAAAGATGTAGCTCTGCTTTTCAGTTCACATGCAGTGCAGACGCATTTATTTCTTCCCAAATCCTGACCTGCATATTTTATTATTTGCTTTATTAATGATGGCCAGTCTTACAGTGTGTATTTCAAAGTGGTTTCCTTTTCATTTCATTGATGATGAGTGAGGCTCAGCAATTTTCATGTGTCTGCTGGCAGCCCATATCTCTTCTTATGAAAAATGTCCAATCACGTATTTTGCACAATTTTCAAAGGGAATTTTTGTCTGATTTTGCTAAGTGTTTGAGTTTTTTGTAGATCATAGACATTATGCCTCCTTAAAGATATATAAGTGGAGAAGAGTTTTTCCATTCTGTTGTTTGTATCCATGCTCTTCTGATGGTTTCTTTAGTTTGGCAGAAGTATATTAATTTGTTGAGATCCCACTTGTCTAACTTACTTCTTAAGGCATGGGTATTTAGGGCTCTGAAGAGGAATTAGTTTCCTATTCCATTTTCCCTAATGGTGTCTCCTGTGTTTTTCTAAAATTATTATAATTTGGTGTTTTACGTTTAGGTCTTTGATCCATTTAGAGTTAATGTGTAAGGTGATAGATAGGGGTCTTGTTTCAATCTTTTGCATGTTGTCAGCCTTTTCCCAGCACCATTTACTGAATATGTTCTCCATTACCCAGTGCGTCTTGGAGGTTTTTTCAAAGAGGAGTTAGTTTAGATTTGAGGATTTCATTTTCTGTCCTGATCCACTGGCCTATGGACCTATTCTTGTACCAATATCAGGCTGTGTTGATTACTGTAAACATATAGTAAAGGTTGAATTCTGGAACTGCGATAGCTACTGCTTTGTTTCTTTTGATGAGATTCTTTTTGCTATTGATGATTGTTTATGGTTTCATTTGAATTATTTATAGCAATTTCCAGATCTGAGAAGAATGATGTTAAATTATTGGTTATTTCATTGAATCTGTAGATTGACTAAAAGGCTCATTTTTGCATTAAAACATGTAAGTAAAGTCAGGGAAACAAGCATATCAAATTGTTATTTATGACATCTGCCTCAGAACTTTGACATCATAATGAAAGGGACCTTGACTACTGAGCAATCCTTAGGCTTCAAGCACTTGGGTACAGTGATATGCCAAATGCGGTAGACATGGTGGATTTCATACCCAAGAAGTGAAGAGAATTATGTGTTCACACCTATGCAAAAATTTCTCCAGGGATAAGTGACCATTCAAGAATCCTCTAAACCTGGTAGTCTTTTTTTTTTAACACTCTATTGAGAGTAACCAGAAATTTCCAAACAGGGAGAGGAATTAAAGGGGGTTGCCAAGAGGTAGTCTTTTATTTAATATGGGCACGGAGTCCTGTTGGA
>NW_006944415.1:0-793 GCF_000164805.1 Carlito syrichta | reverse complement strand
CATGTGAAAATTTGAGATGAAAGATTCAGGGTTGGTCCCAATAAATGGCTTCTGCTCATTTCATTGAACAGTGGTCCACTTTCTTTCTTTCTCTTTCTTCCTCTTTGTATCTCTCCCTCCATCTTTCTTTCTTTTAATATCTATCCCTACTACAGAATCAACTTCTGCACTACACAGAGTCTAGTCTCTTTCTTTCTCCCCTTTTCTCTTTCTTTCTCTCTGTTTCTCCACAATAATCGCAGATGCTTGCCCACCTTCCAGGGACCCTCTAAATCTCTGCAGGGACTGGTCCCCCATTAATCGTGCCCAACGTGGGGCCCCCGGAAAGGTAATTCTTTTTCTGTTTCAGGGTAGCTAGGATCTTACCCAGGGTGCTGCAGACCCCTCTTTAGAGACAGGCAGAGCAAGGATGGGTAAGCATGTTTTTGTGAAGCCAGAGGAGTGATGTAATTATGGGTCAGAGAGAATCTAGAAATGTAAAATATTCATCAGTATCTTAATGAATACTTTGTCTAAACATGGAGCTAAAGGTTCTTCTTATAATCTAGCTCGTTTTCTACATTTTGTGCAGTAACACTGTTAATTAAAAATGCTTTAAATCCACAGCATGATTATGAGAAATTTCCTTCCAAAAAGGCTGCTAATGATGATGAGGAAGAACAAACTTTTCTCTTCACTGCAGCCTCGGCTCCCCTGGTTATAATGACTATGATAAATTATCTCCCGAAGATCAAGCTGAACCCGAGGTAGAAGCTGATAGATTTCATATCAGTGCTCTTATGGCCAACACTGG
>NW_006944414.1:0-683 GCF_000164805.1 Carlito syrichta | reverse complement strand
TTCAAAATAGTTACAATTCAGGGATTCGGCCTAGAAATGTTGTATATGCTGGGATTGATTTTTTAAGAAATTTTATAATTCTCCAATGATAACTCATTTTACTTGTAATACGTTTGATTACATGGTATAATTCTGCCTTCCAAATTGACAACTACAGTGTTTGTCACATAAATTCGGAAAATTTTATTCTGCCTAAATTGAAACTTTTTGAGATTCCAGATGTATATCATTCCTAGAAAAGTGAACCTTGAGGTTCAGTGTACCTAAGTGCTATTCAGAAGGCAGAATGCATAACAAATCTTAAATATTTTAGAAAATAAAACAGTATCTCAATTTAATACAGCTTTATCCATTCTGAAAATTCGTGTACATTTTCTTGGTGCACTCTGTATTTTCTGCTTGTTAATTTTGATTAAATGTTGCAGATTTGCAATCCTTAGAGAAACTTTGCCTTATATATTTGAAAGAAATATAAAATAACATTCCCTTTATATTTTAACACAAAAGATTTTTAAAAGAGTATTTCCATTGAATCCCCTAGTATTTTCTCTTTCTAAGACATAATGCTGTACTCTGCAAGAAAGTATCCGATAAATCTGATACTTTTAATCACAAAGCATTTAAAATGAGGCACACAGAAAAAAGAGAATTTGGGGCCCAATATATATAAAACATAATAACAG
>NW_006944413.1:0-802 GCF_000164805.1 Carlito syrichta | reverse complement strand
AGATAAATTGCCTCTCGATGTATGACTCTCGCAGATTGGCAGCAATAACCCAAAGCTGTTTGTCAAGAGGTACTTATTTGCTGTGAAAAACTGAGTATGAGGACCAAGTTAGAATTCAAATGGACCAGAATTTAAATCGACCTGCTGGGTCATTCATTATTTCTCATGATATGCTTTCTGGGACTGGTATGTATACCCAAATGGCTAATCACATTTTTCTACACAAAGATGTTTCCCTTCTGATAAATCCTTGTGCTGTCACCGCATGGAAAAAATTACCGACAGACACTGTTCAGGCTTCTTCTTTATCTGATGTAAAACAAAAGGCCAAGGAAAGTTATGAGGACTTTGTTTATAGACTCACTACGGCTATTAATTGGGTAATTACTAATGAAGAAGAAGCAGAAATTCTTACCAAACTATTGGCTTTTGAAAATGCTAATAATACTTGTCAGACTTTGCTTAGACCCATACACAAAACTGGACGGGTTATTGATTTTATATGCCAGTGCACAGATGTAAGCTCAGCTATTATGCAAGGGATGGCTTTGGCTGTAGCATTGAAGGGAGAAACATTTTCACAGATTGCTCAATGTATGCAGGAAACAGGTAAAGAGAAAAATGTTTCAGTGCAATCATGTTATGTGTGTGGACAAATCAGGCACATTAGTAGAAACTGCCCCACTATGCTTAATGTTAACTCTTACTGCACCTCCTTCTAAGGTTTTCCTTTAAAAGCTGAGAATACTGAGATAAAGCCTGAACTTAGTTACACTTTTCCTTTTTTTATAGGAATGCAGAA
>NW_006944412.1:0-3465 GCF_000164805.1 Carlito syrichta | reverse complement strand
GGCAGCCTTTTCCCAACACCACTTAAAGAATATGTTCTCCTTTACCCAGTGGGTCTTGGAGGTTTTTTGAAGATGAGTTGGTTGAGAATTGAGGGATTTAATTGTCTCTCGTGATCCATTGGCCTATGGACCTATTCTTGTCCCAATACCAGGCTGTTTTGATTACTGTAAACATATAGTAAGTTTGATGTGGCTCCTGCTTTGTTTCTTTTGATAAGATTATTTTGGCTAGCCGGGTTCGGTGGCTCAGTCTGTAATCCCACGCCTTTGGGAGGCTGAGGTGAGTGGATTGCCTGAGCCCACGGGTTCGAGACCCGCCTGGGCAGCAAGACCTCATCTCTACAATAAATCAAAAAAATCAGCTGGGCGTGGTAGCGCATGCCTGTAATTCCGGCTACTTGGAAGCCTGAGGAGGAAGGATTGCCACAGCCCAACAGGTCGAGGTTGCGGTGGCCGGGAGTGGCCACTGCACTCCAGTCTGGGCGACAGAGTGAGACTCCAACTCAAAAAAAAAAAAGATTCTTTTGGCTATTCATGATTGTTTATGGTTTCATATGAATATCTTATTGTAATTTCCAAGTGTGAGAAGAATGATGTTAACTTAATGGTTATTTCATTGAATCTGTAGATTGACTAAAAGGCTAATTTTTACATTAAAGAAGGTAAGTAAAGTCAGGGAAACAAGCATGTCAAATTGTCATTCATGAAATCAGCCTCAGAACTTTGACATCATAATGGGAGGGTCCTTGATTCTGAGCAATGCTTAGGCTTCAAGTAATTGTGTATGGTTCTCTGTCAAATGCAGTAGACATGGTGGATTTCATTCCTAAGACGTGAAGAAAACCATGTGTTCACACCTATCCAAAAATTTCTCCAGGGATAAGTGACCATTCATGAATCCACTAAACGAATTAGTCTTTATTTTATTTTTTTTTTTGGAGTTGGAGTCTCACCCTATCGCCCAGACTGGAGTGCAGTGGCCGCTCCCGGCAACCACAGCCTCGACCTGCTGGGCTCTGGTGATCCTTCCACCTCAGCCTCCTGAGTAGCCAGAATTACAGGCATGGGTTTCCACGCCCAGCTGATTTTCTGATTTATTTTAATGTTAGGCCTCAATGCCTAGGCGGGTATCGAACCCAAGGGTTCATGGAATCCACTCTCCTCAGCCTCCCAAAGTCACAGGATCACAGGCTGAGCCACCGAGCCCAGTTTTTCTTTTTTTTAAAGCAGTCTTCAGTGAGAGAACAGAGAAATTCCAAACTGGGAAGGGACCTGAAGGGGTTGGCCAAGAGGTAGTCTTTTAATATTATGGTCAAGGAGTCCTGTTGGAGCTTGGATATAGCACAACCAAATAATAATTTAGCACTTTCTTTAGTTTAGAAACTTTTGGATGTTTTTAATATTGTGTTACAGCCTTTGAGCCATTTTCCCTACAGAATATGAACATTGCTTTTGCTAACATCATAATCAATTTTCCAGAATTTTCAATTATTTAAATTTTTAACTAATGCAGAGCCCAAATACTTACTACTTTGTAAATCTCCATGTTATTTTGGTTTATATTTATTGGGCCCTGAATTCTACTTTTTCGGTGTGCCTCATTTTAAATGCTTGGTGATTAAAAGTATCAGATTAATCAAATATTTTTTGTAGAGTACAGCATTATGTCTTAGGTAGAGAAAACACCAGGGAATTCATTGGAAATACTCTTTTAAAAATATAAGTTGGATTAAAATATAGAGGAAATGTGATTCTATATTTTCTTCTAATATATAAGGGAAACTATTTCTCTACGTATTGCACATCTCTAGCATTTAATCAAAACTGACAAATAGAAAATATTGAGTGCACCAAGAAAATGTACACAAATTTTAAAAATGGAAAAAGTTGTATAAAATTATGATACTGTTATATTTTCTAAAATTTTTAAGATACATTATGCATTCTGCCTTCTGAATAGAACTTAGGTACACTGAATCTCCAAGTTCAGTTTTCTAAGAATGATATAGGCCTGGAATCTCATCAAGTTTCAATTTAGGCAGAATAAAACATTCAGAATTTATGTGAGAGACACTGTAGTTGTCAATTTTGAAGGCAGAATTATACCATGTATTCCATGTATTCACAAAAAAAGTAGTTATCATTGGAGTATTATACAATTCGTAAAAAATCAATCCCTGCATAATGAACATTTCTAGGCCCAACCCTGAATTGCAATGATATTTAAGGTGAAAAAAATATATAAAATAGAATAAACAAAGTCAGTTGCATATTTCACAGCTTTCATTCATTTATTTATGTAATTATTTAGTTAATTTTTTTTAAAATGTCGGGTACAATTCAGAGTTAGATATACAAACATTGATTATGCAGGGTCCATAGTTGATGAGGTATGCCCCTCCCTTTCCATAGCTAGGATCCTTCCACTGCCAATCACACCCCTCCCACTAAAGAGGTTAACACTACTGCCAATCACTTTCTTACAACACTACAAGTGATCAAGTTCATCTCATGAGTGAGAATATATGGAACTCTGTTCTTTGTTTCTGTAATAAATCACTGAAAATGACCTACCTCATATCCATGAAACGTTCTGCAAAATTTTTATATCTGTCCTGTTTTATGGCTGCATAATACTCCAGAGTGTATATACAATAATTATTTTATCCTTTGCAGCTTTGATGGGCAAAATGGTGGGTACCATATTTTTTTTACAATTGTGATTAGAGCTGCAAAAACACCGGTGCAGGTATGTTTTAGGTAACATGATTTGAGTTCCTCCACGTATATTCTCGACAGGGGAATTACTGAGTCACATGTAGGTCAATATCTTGTCCCTTTACAAACCATCACACTGTTTTCAAAAGATGTAGCTCTGCTTTTCAGTTCACATGCAGTGCAGACGTATTTATTTCTTCCCAAATCCTGACCTGCATATTTTATTATTTGCTTTATTAATGATGGCCAGTCTTACAGGGTGTATTTCAAAGTGGTTTCCTTTTCATTTCATTGATGATGAGTGAGGCTCAGCAATTTTCATGTGTCTGCTGGCAGCCCATATCTCTTCTTATGAAAAATGTCCAATCACGTATTTTGCACAATTTTCAAAGGGAATTTTTGTCTGATTTTGCTAAGTGTTTGAGTTTTTTGTAGATCATAGACATTATGCCTCCTTAAAGATATATAAGTGGAGAAGAGTTTTTCCATTCTGTTGTTTGTATCCATGCTCTTCTGATGGTTTCTTTAGTTTGGCAGAAGTATATTAATTTGTTGAGATCCCACTTGTCTAACTTACTTCTTAAGGCATGGGTATTTAGGGCTCTGAAGAGGAATTAGTTTCCTATTCCATTTTCCCTAATGGTGTCTCCTGTGTTTTCTAAAATTATTATAATTTGGTGTTTTACGTTTAGGTCTTTGATCCATTTAGAGTTAATGTGTAAAGTGATAGATAGGGGTCTTGTTTCA
>NW_006944411.1:0-736 GCF_000164805.1 Carlito syrichta | reverse complement strand
AAATATAAAATCACATTCCCTTTATATTTAAACCCAAATTTATATTTTAAAAGAGTATTTCCATTGAATCCCCCTAGTTTTTTCTCTACATAAGACATAATGCTGTACTCTGTATGAAAGTATCCAATTATCATATACTTTTAACCACCAAGCATTTAAAACGAGGCACAAAGAAAAAAGAGAATTTTTGGCCCAATATATATAAACAAAAATAACGTGGAGATTTACAAAGTAGTAAGTATATGGGCTCTACATTAGTATAAGGATTTAAATAATTGAAAATTCTGAAAAATTGATTATGATCTTAGCAAACGCAATGTTCAAATCCTGAGGAAAAATTGCTCAAAGGCGGTTACACAACACTAAAAACATCAAAAAGGTTCTAAACTAAAGAAAGTGCTAAAATATTATTTGGTTGTTCTATAACCAAGCACCGACAGGATCTGGTGATCATAATGAAAAAAGAATACATCGCGGGAAATCCCCTGACGTCCCCTTCCAGTTTGGGAGTTTCTCAGTCTTCTCAACTAAGACTGTTTAAAAAAAAAACTACCGCTTTTAGAGGATTCTGGAATGGTCACTTATCCCTGGAGAAATTTTTGGATGTGTTCAGCATGTGAACACATGGTTATCTTCACTTCTTGGGAATGAAATCCACCTTGCCTACCGCATTAGGCAGAGGACTGTACATAAGTGCTTGAAGCCTAAGGATTGCTCAGTAATGAAGGTCCTTGTG
>NW_006944410.1:0-817 GCF_000164805.1 Carlito syrichta | reverse complement strand
TTTATTTTTTTATACTGTTTTATTTTTAATTTTTTTTACTTTAAAAATAGTTACAGTTCAATGTTGGACCTAGAAATGTTCACTTTCCTGGGATTGATTTTTTAAGAATGGTATAATACTCCAATGATAACTCCTATTAAAAGGAATACATGGTATAATTCTGCATTCAAAATTGACAACTACAGTGTTTCTCCCATGAATTCTGAATGTTTTACTCTGCCTAAATTGAAATTTGTGGAGATTCCAGATCTATATCATTCTTAGAAAACTGAACCTTGAGATTCAGTGTACCTAAGTGCTATTCAGAAGGGAGAATGCATAATAAATCTTAAATATTTTAGAAAATGAAACAGTATCATAACTTAATACAGTTTTATCCATTCTGAAAATTTGTGTACATTTTCTTGGTGTTCTCTGTATTTTCTGCTTGTTAATTTTGATTAAATGCTACATATGTGCAATCTTTAGAAAAAGTTTCCCTTATATATTTGAAGAAAATATAAAATCAAATTCCCTTTACATTTTAACCTAATTTATATTTTCAAGAGTATTTTTATTGAATCCCCTAGTATTTGCTCTACCGAAGACATAATGCTGTACTCTGTAAGAAAGTATCCGATTAATCTTATATTATAATCTCCAGGTATTTAAAATGAGGCACACAGAAAAATGAGAATTTGGGGCCCATATATATAAACCAAAATGACATGTAGATTTACAAAGTAGTAAGTACTTGGGATCTACATTAGTATAAAAATTTAGATGATTGAAAATTCTGGAAATTTGATTATGATCTTAGCAATAGCAAGGTCAAATC
>NW_006944409.1:0-690 GCF_000164805.1 Carlito syrichta | reverse complement strand
ATACAGAGAACACCAAGAAAATGTACACAAATTTTCAGAATGGATAAAGCTGTACTAAGGTATGATACTGTATCATTTTTTAAAATATCTAAGATTTAATATGCATTATGCCTTCTGAATAGCACTTAAGTACACTGAATCTCAAGGTTCAGTTTTCTAAGAATGATATAGATCTGGAATCTCCACAAATTTCAATTTAGGCAGAGTAAAACATTCAGAATTCATGGGAGAAACACTGTAGTTGTCGATTTTGAATGCAGAATTATACCATGTATTCCAACGTATTAAAAGGAAAAGGAGTTATCATTGGAGTATTATACAATTCTTAAAAAATCAATCCCAGGAAAGTGAACATTTCTTGGTCCAACACTGAACTGTAACTATTTTTAAAGTAAAAAAAATAAAAATAAAACAGTATAAAAAAATAAAGTCAGTTGTATGTTTTACAGCTTTCATTTATTTATTTATTTAACTATTTATTTGAATTATTTTAAAAGTTTGGGATACAACTCAGAGTTAGATATACAATTATTGATGTTGCAGGGTCCCTGGTTGATGAGGTATGCCCCTCCATTCCTTAGCAGAATCCCTGCACTGCCAATCTAACCCCTCCCCCTAAACAGTTTTCCACTACTGCCAGTCACTTTCTTACCATATTATAAGTGATAAAATTAAGCTCATGAGTGAGAA
>NW_006944408.1:0-685 GCF_000164805.1 Carlito syrichta | reverse complement strand
AAAAAAAAAAAAAAAAAATATATATATATATATATATAAATTGGCTTGAAATATAAAAGGAATGTGATTTTATATTTCTTTCAAATATATAAGGGAAACTTTTCTCTAAGTATTGCACATCTGTAATATTTAATCAAATTTACAAGCAGGAAAGACAGAGTGCACAAAGAAAATGTACAGAAATTTTAAGAATGGAAAAAGCTGTATTAAATTATGATACAGTTTATTTTTCTAAAGTTTTTTAGATTTATTATGCTTTCTGTATTCAGAATAGGACTTAGATACACTGAATCTCCAGGTTCAGTTTTCTAAGTATGATATAGATCTGGAATCTCAGCAAGATTCAATTTATGCAGAATAAAGGATTCAGAATTTATGTGAGAAACACTGTAGTTGTCTATTTGGAAGGCAGAATTGTACCATGTATTCCAACATATGTAAAGAAAAAGGAGTTATCATTGGAGGATTATGCAATTCTTAAAAAATCAATCCCAGCATAACAAACATTTATAGGCCCAACCCTGAATTGTAACCATCTTTAAAGTAAAAAAAAATAATAAATAAATAAAGTCAGTTGCTTGTTTTATAGCTTTCAATTATTTATTTTAATTTTTAAAGATTGTGGGGTCCAATTCAGTGTTTACATACAAACATTGATTATGCAGGGTCACTGGTTGATGAGGTA
>NW_006944407.1:0-1587 GCF_000164805.1 Carlito syrichta | reverse complement strand
GCCTCACTCATGAACTGAACTTGATCACTTATACTGCTGTAAGAAAGTGATTGGCAGTAGCAGAAAACTGTCTAGGGGGAGGGGTGAGATTGGCAGTGGAGAGATACTGCTAAGGAAGGGAGGGACATACCTCATCAACCAGGGACACTGCAAAATCAATGTTTGTGAATCTAACTCTGAATTATAACCCACATTTTTAAAATAAGTAAAATAAATTTTTAAATAAATAAAAGAAAGTTGTAAAACATGCAACTGACTTTATGTATTTATTACTTTTTTTACTGTAAAATGCTTACAATTCAGGGTTGAGCCTAGAAATGCTCATTAGGTCGTGATTGATTTTTTAAGAATTGTAAAATCCTGCAATGATAACTCCTTTTCCTTTTAATACGTTGGCATTCATGGTCTAATTCTGCCTTCAAAATTGACAACTACAGTGTTTCTCAAATAAATTCTGAATGTTTCAAGTTTCTAAATTGAAACTTGTTGAGATTCCAGATCTATATCATTCTTAGAAATGTGAACCTTAAGGTTCAGTGTACCTAGGAGCAATTCAGAAGGTAGAACGCATAATAAATCTTAAAAATTTTAGAAAACAATACAGTATTGCAATTTAATACAACTTTTTCCCATTTTTAAAATTTGTGTGCATTTTCTTGGTGCACTTTGCATTTTCCGCTTGTTAATTTTGATTAAATGTTACAGATGTACAATCCTTAGAGAAAAGATTCCCTTATATATTTGAAGGAAATATAAAATCACGTTCCCTTATATTTTAACACAATTTATATTTTTAAAAGAGTATTTCCATTGAATCCCCTAGAATTTTCTCTAAGATATAATGCTGTACTCTGCAACAAAGTGTCCAATTAGTCTGATACATTTAATCACCAAGCATTTACAATGAGGCACACAGAAAAAAGAGAATTTGGGGCCCAATATATATAAACCAAAATGACATGGAGATTTACAAAGTAGTAAGTATTTCAACTCTGCATTAGTATAAAAATTTAGATTGCTGAAAATTCTGGAAACTTGATTATGATCTTAACAAAAGCAATGTTCAAATCCTGTAGGAAAAACTGCTCAAAGGCTGTTACATAATACTAAAAATATTCAAAAGTTTCTAAACTTAAGAAAGTGCTAGCATATTATTTGGTTGCGCTATGACCAATCTCCAACAGGACTCCGTGACCATAATAATAAAAGTATTCCTTGTAGGCAACACACTCAGATCCCCTCCCAGTTTCAGTGTTTCTTGGTCCTCTCAATAAAGACTGCTTTAAAAAAAAAGATTACCTCGTTTAGAGGATTCTTGAATGGTCACTTCTCCCTGGAAATATATTTGGATAGGTGTGAACACATGCTTCTCTTCATTTCTTGGGATTGAAATGCACCATGTTTACCGCATTTGGCAGAGCACTGTACATAAGTTCTAGAAGCTTTAGGATTGCTGAGTAGTCAAGGACCTTCCCATTATGGTGTCAAAGTTCTGAGTCAGTTGTCATGAATGACAATTTTATGCTTGTTTTCCTGACTTTACTTACCTCTTTTAATGTAATAATAGCCTTTTATTCAATCTACAGG
>NW_006944406.1:0-771 GCF_000164805.1 Carlito syrichta | reverse complement strand
TCCAGATCTATATCATTCTTAGAAAGACTGAACCTTGAGATTCAGTGTACTAAGTCCTATTCAGAATGTAGAATGCATAATAAATCTTAGAAATTTAGAAAATAAAACAGTATTGTAATTTAATACAGCTCTTTCCATTCTTAAAATATGTGTACGTTTTCTTGGTGCACTCTGTATATTCTGCTTATAATTTTGATTAAATGTTACAGATTTGCAATCCTTAGAGAAAAGTTTCCCTTATATATTTGAAAGAAACATAAAATCACATTCCCTTTATATTTTAACCAACTTTATATTTTTTAAAGAGTATTTCCTTTCAATCCCCTATTATTTTCTCTAAGACATAGTGCTGTACTCTGCAGCAAAGTATCTGATTATTCTGAATCTTTTAATCACCAAGCATTAAAATGAGGAACACAGAAAAGAGAATTTGGGTACCAATTTATAAACCAAAATAACGTGGAGATTTACAAAGTAGTAAGTCTTTGGGTTCTGCATTAGTATAAAAATTTAGATAATTGAAAATTCTGGAAAATTGATTATGATGTTAGCAAAAACAATGTTCAAATCATGTAGGAAATGCTGCTCAAAGGCTGTGACACAATAAACAAAACATCCAAAAGTTTCTAAACTAAAGAAAGTGATAAAATATTTTTTGGTCGTGCTATAATCAAGCTCCAACAGGACTCTGTGACCATAATAAAAAAAGACTACCTCTTGGCCAACCCCCTCAGGTCGCCGCCCAGTTTGGGAGTTTCTCGGTCCTCTCAT
>NW_006944405.1:0-821 GCF_000164805.1 Carlito syrichta | reverse complement strand
GAGGACCTGAGGGGGTTGGTCAAGAGGTAGTCTTTTTATTATTATGGTCATGGAGTCCTGTTGGAGCTTGGTTATAGCACAACCAAATAATATTTTAGCACTTTCTTTAGTTTAGAAACTTTTGGATGTTTTTAGTATTGTGTAACAGTCGTTGAGCAGTTTTTTCCTACAGGATTTCAACCTTGCTATTGCTAAGATCATAATCAAATTTCCAGAATTTTCAATCATCTAAATTTTTATACTAATGTAGATCCCAAGTACTTACTACTTTGTAAATCTACATGTCATTTTGGTTTATATATATGGGCCCAAAATTCTCATTTTTCTGTGTGCCTCATTTTAAATACCTGGAGATTATAATATAAGATTAATCGGATACTTTCTTACAGAGTACAGCATTATGTCTTAGGTAGAGCAAATACAAGGGGATGCAATAAAAATACTCTTGAAAATATAAATTAGGTTAAAATGTAAAGGGAGTTTGATTTTATATTTTCTTCAAATATATAAGGGAAACTTTTTCTAAAGATTGCACATATGTAGCATTTAATCAAAATTAACAAGCAGAAAATACAGAGAACACCAAGAAAATGTACACAAATTTTCAGAATGGATAAAGCTGTATTAAGTTATGATACTGTTTCATTTTCTAAAATATTTAAGATTTATTATGCATTCTGCCTTCTGAATAGCACTTAAGTACACTGAATCTCAAGGTTCAGTTTTCTAAGAATGATATAGATCTGGAATCTCCACAAATTTCAATTTAGGCAGAGTAAAACATTCAGAATTCATGGGAGAAACACTGTAGTTGTCAATTT
>NW_006944404.1:0-645 GCF_000164805.1 Carlito syrichta | reverse complement strand
GATTATGATCTTAGCAATAGCAAGGTTCAAATCTTGTAGGAAAAAACTGCTCAACGACTGTTACACAATACTAAAAACATCCAAAAGTTTCTAAACTAAAGAAAGTGCTAAAATATTATTTGGTTGTGCTATAACCAAGCTCCAACAGGACTCCATGACCATAATAATAAAAGACTACCTCTTGACCAACCCCCTCAGGTCCTCTCTCACTTTGGGTGTTTCTTGGTTCTCTCAATAAAGACTGCTTTAAAAAAAAGAAAGACGAACGGCTTCTGTGGCTCAGCCTGCAATCCCGCGCCTTTGGGAGGTTGAGGTGAGTGGATTGCCTGAGTCCGTGTTTTCGAGACCCACCAGGGAAGCAAGACCTCATCTCTACAATAAATCAAAAAATCAGCTGGGCGTGGTAGTGCATGCCTGTAGTTCTGGCTACTTGGAAAGCTGAGGCGGGATGATATCCGGAGACCAGCAGGTCGAGTCTGTGGTTACTGGGAGCGGTCACTGCACGCCAGTCTGGGTGACAGAGTGAGACTCCAACTAAAAAAGAAAAAAAAAAGAAAACGTTACACATGTACAATCCTTAGAGAAAAGTTTCCCTTATATATTTGAAGGAAATATAAAATCACATTCCCTTTATATTTTAAAACG
>NW_006944403.1:0-745 GCF_000164805.1 Carlito syrichta | reverse complement strand
TTCATTTGCATGTCTTTGATGATGAGTGAGGCTGAGCAATTTTCATTTGTCTGCTGGCTGGCCATATCTCTTCATATGAAAAGTGTCCAATCACGTATTTTGCACACTTTTGAAAGCGAATGTTTGTTTGATTTTTCTGAGTATTTGAGTTACTTGTAGATCCTAGATGTGACACCTTTTTACAGATATATAGGTGGAGAATTGTTTTTCCCATTCTGTTGGCTGTATTCCTGCTCTTCTGATGTTTTGTTTTTCAGAAGTATATTAATTTGATGAGATCCTACTTGTCTAACTTACTTCTTATGGCATGGGTATTTAGGGCTCTGAAGAGGAATTACTTTCCCTTTCCAATTTCCCTAATGGTGTCTCCTGCGTTTTGTAAGATTATTATAATTTGGTGTTTTATGTTAAGGTCTTTGATCCATTTAGAGTTAATGTGTATGGTGATAGAAAGGAATCCTGTTTCAATCTTGTGTATGTTTTCTGCCTTTTCCCAGCACCATTTACTGAATATGTTCTCCAGTACCCAGTGGGTCTGGGACGTTTTTTCAAAGATGTGTTGATTGAGAATTAGAGGACTTCATTCTCTGTCCTGATCCATTGTCCTATGGACCTCTTCTTGTACTAATACCAGATTGTGTTGATTACTGCAAACATATAGTAAAGTTTGATGTCTGGAACTGTGATAGCTCCTTCTTTGTTTCTTTTGATAAGATTCTTTGGCTATTCATGATTGTTTATGGTT
>NW_006944402.1:0-748 GCF_000164805.1 Carlito syrichta | reverse complement strand
CGTAGGCTTCAAGCCCCTGTGTACAGTGCTTTGCCAAATGCGGTAGATATGGTAGATTTTATTCCCAAGAAGTGAAGAGAACCGTGTGATCACACCTATCCAAAAATATCTCCAGGGTTAAGTGACCATTCAAGAATTCTCTAAACGTGGTAGGCTTTTTTTTGTTGTTTAAAGAAGTCTTTAATGAGAGGACCGAGAAACTCCCAAACTGGGCGGCGACCTGAGGGGGTTGGCCAAGAGGTAGTCTTTTTTTATTATGGTCACAGAGTCCTGTTGGAGCTTGATTATAGCACAACCAAAAAATATTTTATCACTTTCTTTAGTTTAGAAACTTTTGGATGTTTTGTTTATTGTGTCACAGCCTTTGAGCAGCATTTCCTACATGATTTGAACATTGTTTTTGCTAACATCATAATCAATTTTCCAGAATTTTCAATTATCTAAATTTTGATACTAATGCAGAACCCAAAGACTTACTACTTTGTAAATCTCCACGTTATTTTGGTTTATAAATTGGTACCCAAATTCTCTTTTCTGTGTTCCTCATTTTAATGCTTGGTGATTAAAAGATTCAGAATAATCGGATACTTTGCTGCAGAGTACAGCACTATGTCTTAGAGAAAATAATAGGGGATTGAAAGGAAATACTCTTTAAAAAATATTAAGTTGGTTAAAATATAAAGGGAATGTGATTTTATATTTCTTTCAAATATATAAGGGAAACTTTTCTCTAAGGATGCAAATCTGT
>NW_006944401.1:0-711 GCF_000164805.1 Carlito syrichta | reverse complement strand
ATTTGTTTATTCTATATTTTATTTTCTTTAAAAATGGTTTCAATTCAGGGTTGAGTCTAGAAATGTCATTATGCAGGGATTGACTTTTAAGCATTTTATAATACTCCAATGATAACTCCTTTTCCTTTTAATACGTTGGAATACAGGGTATAATTCTGCGTTCAAAATTGACATCTACAGTGTTTCTCACATAAATTCTGAGTGCTTTATTCTGCGTAAAATGAAACTTGTTGAGATTCCAGATCTATATCATTCTTATAAAACTGTACCTTGAGATTTAGTGTACATAATTGCTATTCAGAAGGCAGAATGCATAATAAATCTTATTTTTTTCATAATCAATATTATTTATTATGGTTTTCTGGGTTACAGCTAAGGTTTAGGTATACTATTATGTTTCATTCAGGCACCCTCTTGATAAGAGGTGTTTCCCCGTCCACCGACAGATATTTGTTACTGTTAATTCCATCTCCCTCCCCCCCCATAGTTTCCCAGTACCATCAGTCATTTTCTTATAGTATTATATTGGATGTTCAAGGTCCATTCTATGAGTGAGAACATGTGATACTCGGACCTTGTTTCTGTGAGAGGTCACTCAGTATTATACACTCTAGTTGATCCAGGTTGCTGCATAATTCTTGATTTTGTTCCTTTTTATGGCTGCGTAGAATTCCATCATGTATATGTACCACATTTTATTAGTCCAGCCCG
>NW_006944400.1:0-809 GCF_000164805.1 Carlito syrichta | reverse complement strand
GTCGGTGTGGTTTTGATTTGTATCTCCTGACGAATAGTGGAGGTTGAACATTTCTTCATGTGTCTATTGGCTGCTCGGATGTATTCTTTAGTGAATTGCCTGTTCATATCTTTTGCCCATTTTATATTGTGGTTGTTTGTTTCTTCTTTTCAGCACGTTTTAGTTCCTTGTAGATCCAGGATGTTAAGTCTTTGTCAGACCTGGTGTTGGGAAATACTTTTTCCCTGTCTGTAGGCTGTCTCCCTGCTCTCTTGATTGTTTCTTTGGCTTTGCAGAAGCTTGTCAGTTTAATAAGGTCCCACTTGTCTATCTTCTCTCTTAAGAACTATGGGTTTCAGGTTTTGTTCAGGAATTGGATGCCAGTTCCGATTTCCATGAGGGTATTTCCTTCATTTACTAAGGTTTTTATGGTTTGAGGTTTTACATTTATGTCTCTGATCCATTTGGAGTTAACTTTTGTGCATGGCGATAGATAAGGGGCCTGTTTGAATCTTCTGCATGTGGTCAGCCAATTTTCCCAGCACCATTTACTGAATAGGTTCTCCTCTCCCCAGTGGTAGGTGGTGGAGTCTTTGTCGAAGATAAGTTGGTTGAGAAATTGAGGTTTTGCTTCTGGAATCTCAATTCTATTCCATTGATCGTTATGCCTGTTCCTATACCAATACCAAGCTGTTTTGATGATTGTAGCTTTATCGTAAAGTTTGAAGTCTGGTAATGTGATACCACCTGCTTTGTTTTTTTTTTTTTGTTGTTTGCTGAGGATTGTTCTGTCTATTCTTGGTCGTTTGTGTTTCCATATGAAATCCTGC
>NW_006944399.1:0-782 GCF_000164805.1 Carlito syrichta | reverse complement strand
CATGGTACAATTCTGCATTCCAAATTGACAACTACAGTGTTTCTCTCATAAATTCGGAATGTTTTATTCTGTCTAAACTGAATCTTGTTGAGATTCCAGATCTATATCATTCTTAGAAGACTGAACCTTGAGATTCAATGTACTTAAGTCCTATTCAGAATGCAGAATGCATAATAAATCTTAGAAATTTTAGAAAATAAAACAGTATTGTAATTTAATACAGCTCTTTCCATTCTTAAAATATGTGTACGTTTTCTTGGTGCACTCTGTATATTCTGCTTATAATTTTGATTAAATGTTACAGATTTGCAATCCTTAGAGAAAGTTTCCCTTATATATTTGAAAGAAATATAAAATCACATTCCCTTTATATTTTAACCAACTTTATATTTTTTAAAGAGCATTTCCTTTCAATCCCCTATTATTTTCTCTAAGACATAGTGCTGTACTCTGCAGCAAAGTATCCGATTATTCTGAATCTTTTAATCACCAAGCATTAAAATGAGGAACACAGAAAAGAGAATTTGGGTACCAATTTATAAACCAAAATAACGTGGAGATTTACAAAGTAGTAAGTCTTTGGGCTCTGCATTAGTATAAAAATTTAGATAATTGAAAATTCTGGAAAATTGATTATGATCTTAGCAAAAACAATGTTCAAATCACGTAGGAAATGCTGCTCAAAGGCTGTGACACAATAAACAAAACATCCAAAAGTTTCTAAACTAAAGAAAGTGATAAAATATTTTTTGGTTGTGCTATAATCAAGCTCCAACAGAACG
>NW_006944397.1:0-791 GCF_000164805.1 Carlito syrichta | reverse complement strand
GGCTGCTCGGATGTATTCTTTAGTGAATTGCCTGTTCATATCTTTTGCCCATTTTATAATGTGGTTGTTTGTTTTTTCTTTTCAGCAGGTTTTAGTTCCTTGTAGATCCAGGATGTTAAGTCTTTGTCAGACCTGGTGTTGGGAAATACTTTTTCCCTGTCTGTAGGCTGTCTCCCTGCTCTCTTGATTGTTTCTTTGGCTTTGCAGAAGCTTGTCAGTTTAATAAGGTCCCACTTGTCTATCTTCTCTCTTAAGAACTATGGGTTTCAGGTTTTGTTCAGGAATTGGATGCAAGTTCCGATTTCCATGAGGGTATTTCCTTCATTTACTAAGGTTCTTATGGTTTGAGGTTTTACATTTATGTCTCTGATCCATTTGGAGTTAACTTTTGTGCATGGCGATAGATAAGGGGCCTGTTTGAATCTTCTGCATGTGGTCAGCCAGTTTTCCCAGCACCATTTACTGAATAGGTTCTCCTCTCCCCAGTGGTAGGTGGTGGAGGCTTTTGTCGAAGATAAGTTGGTTGAGAGATTGAGGTTTGGCTTCTGGAATCTCAATTCTATTCCATTGATCGTTATGCCTGTTCCTATACCAATACCAAGCTGTTTTGATGATTGTAGCTTTATCGTAAAGTTTGAAGTCTGGTAATGTGATACCACCTGCTTTGTTTTTTTTTTTTTTTTTTTTTTTTTGCTGAGGATTGTTCTGTCTATTCTTGGTCGTTTGTGTTTCCATATGAAATCCTGCGTTGTTTTTTCCTGTCTGAGAATAATATTGCTGGTAATTTGTTG
>NW_006944396.1:0-748 GCF_000164805.1 Carlito syrichta | reverse complement strand
GGAGGGGCATACCTCATCATCCAGGGACCCTGCAACATCAATAATTGTATATCTAACTCTGAGTTGTATCCCAAACTTTTAAAATAATTCAAATAAATAGTTAAATAAATAAATAAATGGAAGCTGTAAAACATACAACTGACTTTATTTTTTTATACTGTTTTATTTTTATTTTTTTACTTTAAAAATAGTTACAGTTCAGTGTTGGACCGAGAAATGTTCACTTTCCTGGGATTGATTTTTTAAGAATTGTATAATACTCCAATGATAACTCCTTTTCCTTTTAATACGTTGGAATACATGGTATAATTCTGCATTCAAAATTGACAACTACAGTGTTTCTCCCATGAATTCTGAATGTTTTACTCTGCCTGAATTGAAATTTGTGGAGATTCCAGATCTATATCATTCTTAGAAAACTGAACCTTGAGATTCAGTGTACTTAAGTGCTATTCAGAAGGCAGAATGCATAATAAATCTTAAATATTTTAGAAAATGAAACAGTATCATAACTTAATACAGCTTTATCCATTCTGGAAATTTGTGTACATTTTCTTGGTGTTCTCTGTATTTTCTGCTTGTTAATTTTGATTAAATGCTACATATGTGCAATCTTTAGAAAAAGTTTCCCTTATATATTTGAAGAAAATATAAAATCAAACTCCCTTTACATTTTAACCTAATTTATATTTTCAAGAGTATCTTTATTGCATCCCCTTGTATTTGCTCTACCTAAGACATAATGCTG
>NW_006944395.1:0-767 GCF_000164805.1 Carlito syrichta | reverse complement strand
ACTTTTGGATGTTTTTAGTATTGTGTAACAATCGTTGAGCAGTTTTTTCCTACAGGATTTGAACCTTGCTATTGCTAAGATCATAATCAAATTTCCAGAATTTTCAATCATCTAAATTTTTATACTAATGTAGATCCCAAGTACTTACTACTTTGTAAATCTACATGTAATTTTGGTTTATATATATAGGCCCAAAATTCTCATTTTTCTGTGTGCCTCATTTTAAATACCTGGAGATTATAATATAAGATTAATCGAATACTTTCTTACAGAGTACAGCATTATGTCTTAGGTAGAGCAGATACAAGGGAATGCAATAAAAATACTCTTGAAAATATAAAATAGGTTAAAATGTAAAGGGAATTTGATTTTATATTTTCTTCAAATATATAAGGGAAACTTTTTCTAAAGATTGCACATATGTAGCATTTAATCAAAATTAACAAGCAGAAAATACAGAGAACACCAAGAAAATGTACACAAATTTTCAGAATGGATAAAGCTGTATTAAGTTACGATACTGTTTCATTTTCTAAAATATTTAAGATTTATTATGCATTCTGCCTTCTGAATAGCACTTAGGTACACTGAATCTCAAGGTTCAGTTTTCTAAGAATGATATAGATCTGGAATCTCCACAAATTTCAATTTAGGCAGAGTAAAACATTCAGAATTCATGGGAGAAACACTGTAGTTGTCGATTTTGAATGCAGAATTATACCATGTATTCCAACGTATTAAAAGGAAAAGGAGTTATCATTGGAGTG
>NW_006944394.1:0-3703 GCF_000164805.1 Carlito syrichta | reverse complement strand
TTTGGGCCCATATATATAAACCCAAAATGACATGTAGATTTACAAAGTAGTAAGTACTTGGGATCTACATTAGTATAAAAATTTAGATGATTGAAAATTCTGGAAATTTGATTATGATCTTAGCAATAGCAAGGTTCAAATCCTGTAGGAAAAAACTGCTCAACGACTGTTACACAATACTAAAAACATCCAAAAGTTTCTAAACTAAAGAAAGTGCTAAAATATTATTTGGTTGTGCTGTAACCAAGCTCCAACAGGACTCCATGACCATAATAATAAAAGACTACCTCTTGACCAACCCCCTCAGGTCCTCTCTCACTTTGGGTGTTTCTTGGTTCTCTCAATAAAGACTGTTTTAAAAAAAAGAAAGACGAACGGCTTCTGTGGCTCAGCCTGCAATCCCGCGCCTTTGGGAGGTTGAGGTGAGTGGATTGCCTGAGTCCGTGTTTTCGAGACCCACCAGGGAAGCAAGACCTCATCTCTACAATAAATCAAAAAATCAGCTGGGCGTGGTAGTGCATGCCTGTAGTTCTGGCTACTTGGAAAGCTGAGGCGGGATGATATCCGGAGCCCAGCAGGTCGAGTCTGTGGTTACCGGGAGCGGTCACTGCACGCCAGTCTGGGTGACAGAGTGAGACTCCAACTCAAAGCAAAAAAAAAAAAAAAGAAAAAAAAAAGAAAATGTTACACATGTACAATCCTTAGAGAAAAGTTTCCCTTATATATTTGAAGGAAATATAAAATCACATTCCCTTTATATTTTAAAACAATTTATATTTTTAAAAAAGTATTCCATTGAATCTCCTAGTATTTTCTCTACCTAAGACATATTGCTGTACTCTGCATCAAAGTATCTGATTAATCTGATACTTTTAATCACCAAGCATTTAAAATGTGGGAAACAGAAAAAAGAGAATTTGGGTCCCAATATATATAAACCAAAATAACACGGAGATTTACAAAGTAGTATTTATGCTGTACATTAGTATAAAAAATTTAGATAATTGAAAATTCTGAAAAATTGAATATGATCTTAGCAAAAGTGAAGTTCAAATCCTGTAGAAAAACTGCTCAAAGGCTGTTACACAACACTAAAAGCATCCAAAAGTTTCCACATTAAAGAAAGTGCTAAAATATTATTTGGTAGTGCTATAGCCAAACTCCAATAGGACTTGGTGATCATAAAAATAAAGGAGTACCTCGCGGGCAATCCCCTCAGGTCCCCTCCCAGTTTAGGAGTTTCTCAATTCGCTCAATTAAGACTGCTTTTAAAAAAAGACTACCACTTTTAGAAAATTCTTGAATGCTCACTTATCCCTGAAGAAATTTTTGGATGTGTTCAGCATGTGAACACATGGTTATCTTCACTTCTTGGGAATGAAATCCAAAATGTCTTCCGCATTAGGCAGAGGACTGTATATAAGTACTTGAAGTCTAAGGATTGCTCAGTAGTCAATGTCCTTGCCATTATGATGTCAAAGTACTGAGGCTGATGTCATGAATGACAATTTGACATTCTTGTTTTCCTGAATTCACTTACCTCTTTTAATAAAGAATTCGCATTTTAGTCAATGTAAAGATTCAATGATATAGCCATTAAATTAACATCATTCTTCTCAGACCTGGAGTTAACAAAAAAGAATTCATATGAAACCATAAACAAATCATGAGTAGCCAAAATAATCTTACCAAAAGAAACAAGGCAGGAGCTATTGCAGGTCCAGACTTCAAACTTACTATACATTTACAGTAATCAACACAGCCTGGTGTTGGTACAAGACTGGTCCATAAGGCAATGGATCAGGAGAGAGAATGAAAACCTCAAATTCTCAAACAACTCATCTTTGAAAAAACCTCCAAGAAGCACTGGGTATTGGAGAACATATTCAGTAAATAGTGCTGGGAAAAATCTGACAACATTCACAAGATTGAAACAGGACACCTATCTATCACCATACACATTAACTCTAAATGGATCAAAGACCTAAACATAAAACTCCAAATTAAAATAACCTTAGAAAACGCAGGAGACTCCATTAGGGAAACTGGATCCAGAAACAAATTAGTCTTCAGAGCCCTAAATACCCATGCCTTCAGAATTAAGTTCGACAAGTGGAATCTTATCAAATTAATATACTTCTGAAAAACAAAAGAAACCATGAGAAGAGCTGGGATACAGCCAACAGAATGGGAAAAACGATTCTTGACCTAATTATCTGTAAAAAGGCATAACATCTTGGATCTACAAGAAACTCAGACACTCAGAAAAAACAGACAAACATTCTCTGAAAAGTGTGCAAAATACGTGATTCGACACTTTTCATAACAAGAGATACGGGCAGCCACCAGACACAGGGAAATCGCTCAGGCTCACTCATCATCAAAGAAATGCAAATGACACCACTTTGAAATACCACATACACCGTGAAAGACTGGCCATCATTAATAAAACAAACAATAACAAATGCAGGTAAGCATACAGGAAGAATTAAATGATTCTGCATTGCCTGTGGACTGAAAAGTAGAGCAACATATTTGGAAAACAATTTGGTTGTTTGTAAAGGGACAAGGTGTTGACCTACCATGTGACTCAATGATTACCCTGTCAAGAATATACCTGGAGGAACTCAAATCATTTTTCCAAAAATACCTGCACCAGTATGTTTTTTCAACTCTTATCACAATTGCAAAATATCATGATACCAACCATGTTGCTCATCAAAGCTGGAAAGTGTAAAATAAATGTGGTATATACACAGTGGAATAATATGCAGCCATAAAAAAAGGATAGATAGAAGGATTTTGCAGAACATTTGATGAATATGAGATAGGTCATTTTCAGTGATTTATCACAGAAGAAAAGAACAGAGATCCATATGTTCTCAATCATGAGCTGAACTTGATCAATTATAGTGCTGAAAGAAAGTGATTGGCAGTAGTGGAAACCTGTTTAGGGGAACGGCTGTGACTGGCAGTGGAGGGATACTGCTAAGGAAGGGCGGGGCATACCTCATCAACCAGGGATGCTGAATAATCAATGTTTGTATATCTAACTCTGCATTGTACTCCACATTTTTTTAAAAAATTAAAATAAATATTTAAAAATTAAGGAAATGAAAGCTGTAAAACATGCAACTGACTTTATTTGTTTATTCTATTTTATTTTTTTACTTTAAAAATTGTTACAATTCTTTGAAGGGCCTAGAAATGTTCATTATGCTGAGATTGAGTTTTTGTGTGTGTGTCTTGGAGTCTCACTCTGTAGCCCAGACTGGAGTGCAGTGACCGCTCCTGGCCACGCAACCTTGACTTGCTGGGCACTGGCAATCCTTCTGAGTCAGTTCTCCGAGCAGCCGGAATTACAAGTGCACACTACCACACCAAGCTAATACTTTGATTTATTGTGGAGATGAGCTCTTGCTGCCCAGGCATGTCTCAAATCCACGGGCTCAGGCAAACCACTCACCTCAGCCTCCCAAAGGCGTGGCCTTACAGGCTGAGCAACCGAGCCTGGCAAGATTGATTTTTTTAAGAATTGTATAATACTCCAATGATATCTCCTTTTCTTTATAATACGTTGGAATACATGGTATAATTGTGCCTTCAAAATTGACAACAACAGTGTTTCTCCATAAATTATGAATGTTTTATTCTGCCTAAATTGAAATTTGTTGACATTCTATTTCTATATCATCTAAGAAAC
>NW_006944393.1:0-766 GCF_000164805.1 Carlito syrichta | reverse complement strand
TTTTTATTTTTTTTACTTTAAAAATAGTTACAGTTCAGTGTGGACCGAGAAATGTTCACTTTCCTGGGATTGATTTTTTAAGAATTGTGTAATACTCCAATGATAACTCCTTTTCCTTTTAATACGTTGGAATACATGGTATAATTCTGCATTCAAAATTGACAACTACAGTGTTTCTCCCATGAATTCTGAATGTTTTACTCTGCCTAAATTGAAATTTGTGGAGATTCCAGATCTATATCATTCTTAGAAAACTGAACCTTGAGATTCAGTGTACCTAAGTGCTATTCAGAAAGCAGAATGCATAATAAATCTTAAATATTTTAGAAAATGAAACAGTATCGTAACTTAATACAGCTTTATCCATTCTGAAAATTTGTGTACATTTTCTTGGTGTTCTCTGTATTTTCTGCTTGTTAATTTTGATTAAATGCTACATATGTGCAATCTTTAGAAAAAGTTTCCCTTATATATTTGAAGAAAATATAAAATCAAATTCCCTTTACATTTTAACCTACTTTATATTTTCAAGAGTATTTTTATTGCATCCCCTTGTATCTGCTCTACCTAAGACATAATGCTGTACTCTGTAAGAAAGTATTCGATTAATCTTATATTATAATCTCCAGGTATTTAAAATGAGGCACACAGAAAAATGAGAATTTTGGGCCTATATATATAAACCAAAATTACATGTAGATTTACAAAGTAGTAAGTACTTGGGATCTACATTAGTATAAAAATTTAGATGATGAAAATTCTGGAA
>NW_006944392.1:0-818 GCF_000164805.1 Carlito syrichta | reverse complement strand
CACTACTGCCCCTAATCACTTTCTTTCAGCACTATAAGTGATCAAGTTCAGCTCATGATTGAGAGCATATGGATCTCTGTTCTTTGCTTCTGTGATAAATCACTGAAAATGACCTATCTCATATTCATCAAATGTTCTGCAAAATCCTTCTATCTATCCTTTTTTATGGCTGCATATTATTCCACTCTGTATATACCACATTTATTTTACACTTTCCAGCTTTGATGAGCAACATGGTTGGTATCATGATATTTTGCAATTGTGATAAGAGTTGAAAAAACATACTGGTGCAGGTATTTTTTGGAAAAATGATTTGAGTTCCTCCAGGTATACTCTTGACAGGGTAATCATTGAGTCACATGGTAGGTCAACACCTTGTCCCTTTACAAACAACCAAATTGTTTTCCAAATATGTTGCTCTACTTTTCAGTCCACAGGCAGTGCAGAATCATTTAATTCTTCCTGTATGCTTATCTGCATTTGTTATTGTTTGTTTTATTAATGATGGCCAGTCTTTCACGGGGTATGTGGTATTTCAAAGTGGTGGCATTTGCATTTCTTTGATGATGAGTGAGCCTGAGCAATTTCCCTGTGTCTGGTGGCTGCCCGTATCTCTTGTTATGAAAAGTGTCCAATCACGTATTTTGCACACTTTTCAGAGAATGTTTGTCTGTTTTTTCTGAGTGTTTGAGTTTCTTGTAGATCCAAGATGTTATGCCTTTTTAGAGATAATTAGGTCAAGAATCGTTTTTCCCATTCTGTTGGCTGTATCCCAGCTCTTCTCATGGTTTCTTTTGTTTTTCAGAAGTATATTAATT
>NW_006944391.1:1951-2710 GCF_000164805.1 Carlito syrichta | reverse complement strand
GGAATGGTCATTTATCCCTCGAGAAATTTTTGGATAGGTGTGAACACAAGGTTTCTGTTCACTTCTGGGAATGAAATCCACCATGTCCACTGCATTTTGATCCTAACAATAAAATACTACCTCGTGGGCAACACACTCAGGTCCCCTCCCACTATGGGATTTTCTCTGTCCTCTCAATAAATACTGCATTACAAAAAAAAAAAAGAATACCTCGCTTAGTGGATTCTTCAATGGTCACTTATCCCTGGATACGTTTTTGGATAGGTGTGAACACGTGGTTTTATTCACTTCTTGGGAATAAACCCCACTATGTCTTCCGCATTTGGCAGAGCACTCTAAACAAGCCCTTAAAGCCTAAGCATTGTTCAGTAGTCAAGGTCCCTCCCATTATGATGTCCAAATTCTGAGGCTGATGTCATTAATGACAATTTAACATGCTTGTTTCCCTGACTTTGCTTACCTCTATCATGTAAAAATTAGCCTTTTGGTCAATCTACAGATTCAATGAAATAACCATTAAGTTCACATCATTCTTCTCAGACCTGGAAATTACAATAAAGAATTCATATGAGCTGGCCTGGTGGCACAGCCGGTAATCCCGCGATTTTGGGAGGCTGAGGTGAGTGGATTGCCTGAGCCCGTAGGTTTGACAGCCACCTGGGCAGCGAGACTTCATCCCTACAATAAATCAAAAAATCGGCCGAGCGTGATAGCACATGCCTGTCATTCTGGCTACTTGGAATGCTGTGGTGGAAGGAG
>NW_006944391.1:0-558 GCF_000164805.1 Carlito syrichta | reverse complement strand
ATGTGGTATATACACAGTGGAATATTATGCAGCCATAAAAATGAACAGATATGAGGAATTTGCAGAACGTTTGATAGATATGTGGTAGGTCATTCTCAGTGATATATCACAGAAACAAAGAACAGAGTTCCATAGTTTCTCACTCATGAGCTGAATTTGATCACTTATAGTGCTGTAAGAAAAATCATTGGTAGTAGTGGGAAATTGTTTACTGGGAGGGGTGAGATTGGCAGTGGAAGGATACTGCTAAGGAAACGAGGGGCAGGCCTCATCAACCAGGGACCCTGTATAATCAATGATTGTATATCTAACTCTAAATTATACTCCAATTTTTTTGAAATTAAAATAAATAAATGAAAGCTGTAAAACATGCAACTGACTTTGTTTATTCTGTTTTTTTTTTTTCTTTAAAAATGGTTACAATTCCGGGATGGGCCCAGAAATGTTCATTTTGCAGTGATTGATCTTTTAAGTATTGTATAACACTCCATTGTTAATTCCTTTTCCTTTTAATATGTTCGAATACATGGTATAATTCTGCCTTCAAAATTGACAACT
>NW_006944390.1:0-541 GCF_000164805.1 Carlito syrichta | reverse complement strand
TTCAACTACATACTATATCTACATGAAACCCACTTAATAAAGTCACAGACTATCAGTAAATTAATTTGAAAAGTTAAACCATGCTAACACTTATCAAAAGAAAGTTGAAGAGACTATATTAGCATCCACCAGAGTGGATTACATAGCAAAGAGTATTACTAAGAATGAAGAGGGTCTTTCACAATGATGATCAAGTCAATTCACCGAGACAACATCAGAATCATAAACATTCTTACACCTAATAGCAGAGTTTCAAAATATACAAAACTGATAGAACCAGAAGGAGAAGATAGGCAAATCTACAATCACTGTTAAATAAGTCAACATTGATATAATACATAGAAAACCAGCAGAAGTAGAGAACAACACTATCATGTAACTTGATTTAATTGACAATTGTAGAATATTCCTCCTCAAAACACAATACATATTATTTTTAAGTGCACACATAACCGTTAGGAAGTTATACCATATTCTGGACCATAAAATAGGTCTCAATAAATTAAAAATTCAAATCATAATGTGGTCTCTGAACACATGG
>NW_006944389.1:0-3012 GCF_000164805.1 Carlito syrichta | reverse complement strand
TTTGCCAAAGATGTTGCTCTACTTTTCAGTCCACATGCAGTGTAGAATAATGTATATTTTCCAAATCCTTACTTGCATCTGTTATTGCTTGTTTTATTAATGATGGCCAGTCTTACAGGGGGTTTGTGGTATTTCAAAGTGGTTTCCTTTGCATTTCTTTGATGATGAATGAGGCTGAGCAATTTTCATGTGTCTGCTGGCTGCCCGTATCTCTTCTTATGAAAAGTGTTCAATCACGTATTTTGCACACTTTTCAAAGTGAAGGTTTGTCTGATTTTTCTGAGGGTTTGAGTTACTTGTAGATCCTAGATGTTATGACTTTTTACATATATATAGGTGGAGAATCGTTTTTCCATTGTGTCGGCTGTATCCCTGCTGTTCTGATGGTTTCTTTTGTTTTGCAGAAGTATATTAATTTTATGAGATCCCACTTTTCTTACTTACTTTTTAAGTGTTGAGTATTTAGTGTTCTGAAGAAGAATTATATTCAGGTTCCAGTTTCCCTAATGGTGTCTCCTGTGATTCCTAAGATTATTATAAATTGGTGTTTTACTTTTAGGTCTTTGATCCATTTAGAGTTCATGTGTATGGTGATAGATAGGGGTCCTGTTTCAATCTGGTGCATGTTGCCAGCCTTTTCCCCCAACCATTTACTGAATATGTTCTCCATTAACCTGTGGGTTTTCAAGGTTTTTGCAAAGATGAGTTGGCTGAGAATTTGATGATTTTATTCTCTGTCCTGACCCATTGTCCTATGGACCTATTCTTGTACTAATACCAGGCTGTGTTGATTGCTGTAAACATATAGTAAAGTTTAAAGTCTAGAACAGTGGTAACTCCTGTTTTGTTTCTTTTGATAAGATTCTTTTGGCTATTCTTGATTGTTTATGGTTTCATATGAATTTTTTTTGAGTTGGAGTCTCACTCTCTCACCCTGACTGGCGTGCATTGGCTGCTCCTGGCCACCACAACCTCAACCTGCTGGGCTCCGGTGATCCTTCTGCCTCAGCATTCCAAGTAGCCAGAATGACAGGCATGCGCTATTACGCCCGGCCGATTTTTTGATTTATTGTAGAGATGAAGTCTCGCTGCCAGGTGGCTGTCAATCCCACGGACTCAGGTAATCCACTCACCTCAACCTCCCCAAATCGCGGGATTACCGACTGTGCCACCAAGGCCAGCTCATATGAATTCTTTATTGTAATTTCCAGGTCTGAGAAGAATGATGTTAACTTAATGGTTATTTCATTGAATCTGTAGGTTGACAAAAAAGGCTAATTTTTACATGAAAGAGGCAAGCAAAGTCAGGAAAACAAGCATGTCAAATTGTCATTAATGACATCAGCCTCAGAATTTGGACATAATAATGGGAGGGACCTTGACTACTGAGTAATGCTTAGGCTTCAAGGGCTTGTTTAGAGTGCTCTGCCAAATGCGGAAGACATAGTGGATTTTATTCCCAAGAAGTGAAGAGAACCATGTGTTCACACCTATCCAAAAACTTATCCAGGAATAAGTGACCATTGAAGAATCCACTAAACGAGGTATTCTTTTTTTTTTAATGCAGTATTTATTGAGAGGACAGAGAAAATCCCATAGTGGGAGGGGACCTGAGTGTGTTACCCATGAGGTAGTATTTTATTGTTAGGGTCAAAATGCGGTAGACATGGTGGATTTCATTCCCAAGAAGTGAACAGAACCTTGCGTTCACACCTATCCAAAAATTTCTCCAGGGATAAATGACCATTCCAGAATCCTCTAAAAGTGGTAGTCTTTATTTTTTTTAAGCTGTGTTTATTGAGAGAACCGAGAAACACTCAAACTGGGAGGGAACCACAGGAGGTTGCCCAAGAGGCAGCCTTTTTTTATTATGGTTATGGAGTCCTGTTGAGGCTTGGTTATAGCACAACCAAATAATATTTTAGCACTTTCTTTAGTTTAGACACTTTTGTATGTTTTTAATATTGTGTAACAGCCTTTGAGAAGATTTTCCTACAAGATTTGAACTTTACTTTTGGTAAGATCATAATCAATTTTCCAGAATTTTCAATGATCTAATATTTAATACAAATTCAGAGCCCAAATACTTACTACTTTGCAAATCTCCTTGTTATTTTGGTTTATATATATTGGGTCCCATATTCTCCATATCTGTGTTCCTCATTGTAAATGCTTGGTGATTGAAAGTGTCAGATTAATCGGATACTTTGTTGCAGAGCACTGCATTATGTGTTAGGTAGAGAAAATATTAGGGGATTCAATGGAAATACACTTTGAAAAATATAAATTGGGTTAAAATACAAAGGGAATGTGATTTTATATTTCAGTTAAGTATACAATGGAAACGTTTCTGTAAGGATTGCACATCTGTAATATTGTCAAAATTAACAAGCAGAAAATACAGAGTGCACCAAAAAATGCACACAAATTTTAAGAATGGAAAAAGCTGTATTAAATTATGATACTGTTTTATTTTCTAAATTTTAAAAGATTTTTATGCATTCTGAATAGCACTTTCGTGCATTGAATCTCAAGGCTCATTTTTCTAAGAATGATATGGTTAGGGCATCTCAACAAGTTTCAATTTAGAAAGAAAAAAAATTCAGAATTTTTGTAAGAAACAATTTTGTTGTCAGTTTTGAAGGCAGAATTATATCATGTATTCCAACGTATTAAAGGGAAAAGGAATTATCATTGGAGTATTATGCAATTCTTAAAAGATCTATCCCTGCATAATGAAATTTTCTAGCCCCAACCCTGAATTATTACCATTTTTAAAGTAAAAAAAATAGAATAAACAAAGTCAGATGCATATTTTACAGCTTTCATTTATTTATATATTTAATAATTAAATTTAATTATTTAAAAAATGTGGAGTACAATTCAGAGTTAGATATACAAACATTGATTATGTAGAGTCCCTCCTGGAGGAGGTATGCCCCTCTTTTCCTTAGCAATATCCCTTCACTGCCAAACTCACCCCTTCCCCTAAACAGTTTTTCTCTACTGTCA
>NW_006944388.1:0-761 GCF_000164805.1 Carlito syrichta | reverse complement strand
CTGAGTCTGTGTTTTTGAGACCCACAGGGAAGCAAGACTCATCTCTACAATAAATCAAAAAATCAGCTGGGCGTGGTAGTGCATGCCTGTAGTTCTGGCTACTTGGAAAGCTGAGGCGGGATGATATCCAGAGCACAGCAGGTCGAGTCTGTGGTTACCGGGAGCGGTCACTGCACGCCAGTCTGGGTGAAAGAGTGAGACTCCAACTCAAAAACAAAAAAAAAAGACAAAAAAAGAGAAAATGTTACACATGTACAATCCTTAGAGAAAAGTTTCCCTTATATATTTGAAGGAAATATAAAATCACATTCCCTTTATATTTTAAAACAACTTATATTTTTTAAAAAGTATTTCCATTGAATCGCCTAGTATTTTCTCTACCTAAGACATATTGCTGTACTCTGCATCAAAGTATCTGATTAATCTGATACTTTTAATCACCAAGCATTTAAAATGTTGCAAACAGAAAAAAGAGAATTTGGGTCCCAATATATATAAACCAAAATAACACGGAGATTTACAAAGTAGTATTTGTGCTCTACATTAGTATAAAAATTTAGATAATTGAAAATTCTGAAAAATTGAATATGATCTTAGCAAAAGTAAAGTTCAAATCCTGTAGAAAAACTGCTCAAAGGCTGTTACACAACACTAAAAGCATCCAAAAGTTTCCACACTAAAGAAAGTGCTAAAGTATTATTTGGTTGTGCTATAGCCAAACTCCAATAGGACTTGGTGATCATAAAAATAAAGGAGTACCT
>NW_006944387.1:0-457 GCF_000164805.1 Carlito syrichta | reverse complement strand
AAATTGTCAACAAACACATCTTGAAAAAACTTCAAGACCCATTGGGATTCAGTAAATCGTGCTGAGTAAAGGCTGACACCATGCACAAGATTGAAACAGGACCCCTATCTATCACCATACACATTACCTCTAAATGGATCAAAGACCTAAACGCAAAACACCAAATTATAATAATCTTAGAAAACGCAGGAGACACCATTAGGGAAACTGGAACCAGAAACTAAGTCCTCTTCAGGGCCTTAAATACTCATGCCTTAAAAAGTAAGTTAGACAAGTGGAACTCATCAAATTAATATACTTTTGCAAAACAAAAAAAAACCATCAGAAGAGCAGGGTTACAACCAACAGAATAGTAAAAACGATTCTCCACCTATATAACTGTGAAAAGGCATAATATCTAGGATCTACAAGAAATTCAAACACTCAGAAAAATCAGACAAATACTCCCTTTGAAAAG
>NW_006944386.1:0-3452 GCF_000164805.1 Carlito syrichta | reverse complement strand
GGTTTTCAATGTACACACTCATATCATCTGCAAAGAGATAGTTTGACTTACTCTTTTCCTATTTGGATATCACTGATTGCCTTCTCTTCTCTGATGCTCGAGCCAGGACTTCCAATACTCTGTTGAACAGGAGGAGTGAGAGTGGGCATCCTTTTCTTGTTCCAGTTTTCAGGAGAAATGGTTCCGATTTTTGTCTGTTTAGGAGTATGCTTGCTGTGGGTTTCTCATAGAAGACTTTTACTATTTTGAGGTATGGTCCCCGTATGCCTAGATGTTCAAGGGTTTTTATCAAGATGGGGTGCTGGATTTTATCAAAAGCTTTTTCTGCATCTAATGATATAATCATGTGGTTTTTGTTTTGACATCTGTTGATGTATTTAATTACATTTATGGCTTTACGTGTTTTGAACCAGCCTTGCATCCCAGGAATGTAGCCTACTTTGTCATGATGGATGATTTTTGAGATGTGTTGTTGAATTCTGTTCACTAGGATCTTGTTGAGATTTTAGCATCTATGTTCATCGAAGATATTGGCCTATAGTTCTCTTTCTTTGTTGGATCTTTACCTGGCTTGGGTATCAATGTGATGTTGGCTTTGTAGAATGATTTTGGGAGAGTTCCATCTTTTTCAATCTCCTGGAATACCTTCAGTAGGACTGGTATCAGCTTTTCCCTAAATGTCTTGTAAAATTCTGCTGGAAAGCCATCTGGACCAGGGCTTTTTTTTGTAGGTAGTTTTCTTATTATGTAGTCGATTTCCTTGATTGTTATTGGTCTATTTAGGGTCTCAATTTCTTCTGGTTCCAAACCAAGTAGGTTGTGTGATGTTAGAAAGTTCTCCATTTCCTAAAAGTTTTCAAGTTTGTTTCCATATAAGTGTGCATGTTAGTCTTTAATGCTCTTTTGTATTTCTTCAGGGCCTGATGTGACTTCATCCTTTGTGTTTCTTGTTGTGTTTATTTGGGTTTTTTTCTCGTTTTTTCTTTGTCAGTCTAGCTAAGGGACGATCGTTCTTGTTTATCCTTTCGAAGACCCAACTTTTTTGTTTTCATTGATTTTTTTTTTATTATTATCTTTTTGTCTTCTATGTCCTGGATTTGGGCTCTTATTTTGGTGATCTGGATTCTTCTGCTGAAATTAGGGATTTTGTGGTCTTGTTTTTCCAGCTTCCTTAGGAGGCTTGTTAGGCTGTTAGTTTGTGTTCCTTCCATTTTCTTCATGTGTGTTTGTAGGGAAATCAATTCCCCTTTTACTACAGCTTTTAAGGCATCCCAGAGATTTTGGTAAGTTGTTTCTTCATTTTCATTTGTTTCCAGGTATCTTTTGATCCCTATTTGGATTTCTTCATTGACCTAGGAGTTGTTTAGCATCATCCTGATTAGTGTCCATGTCTTTGTGAGTTTTGGGGGGACATTATTGGTGTCAATGTTTATTTTTATTCCTCTGTGGTCCGAAAAAGTGCATGGTAGAATTTCGGTACTTTTAAATTTGCTTATGCTTGATTTATGGCAAATTATGTGGTCGATTTTAGAATATGTTCCATGCGGTGATGAGTAGAATGTGTATTTCCTGGTCTTTGGATGGAGTGTTCTGTAGGTATCAATTAAGTCCCTTTGGTCCAGAGTCACATTGAGGTTCCAGACCTCCTTGCTGATTTTTTGTCCTGATGATCTGTCTAGGGTTGTGTGTGGGTTATTAACGTCCCCAGTTTTGATGGTGTTAGAGTCAATATCCTTCTTTAGTTTTCCTAGAAGTTGCTTTATGAAAGTTGGCTCACCTATGTTGGGTGCATATATGTTTAAGAGAGACATTTCCTGTTGATGGAGTGAACCTTTTTTCATTATGTATTAGCCTTCTGTATCATTTTTAATTTTTGACAGCTTAAATGGTATTTTGTCTGAAATTAGGATCGCAATTCCTCCTTTCTTTTGTGTTCCATTCGCCTGAAAGTTTGTTTCCCATCCCTTACTTTGAGTCTGTGTTTGTCCTTTCTAGTGAGGTGAGTCCCTTGAAGGCAGTATATTGTTGCCTGCTGATATTTTATCCATTTTGCCATTCTATGTCTTTTCAGTGGTGCGTTTAGTCCATTTACATTCAGGCTTATTATTGAAATGTGAGAGTTCATCCCTTTCATAGAATTCTTATAGTGTTGTTGTTCTTCCACTTGGTTCTTTTTTGTCTTTCTTTTGGTTTTGGGGTTGGTTCATGTATATTTTATTCTTTTCCCTGTACTCTTTTGAAGAACATTGTTCTTTTTTCCTTTTCTTCTGTGTTTAGTATTTTCTTAAGTGATTCATGTAGAGGTGGTTTGGTGGCAGCATAAGTTCTTAGGGATTGGATATCTGGGAAAGATTTTAATTCTCCCTTGCTGATGAAGGTCACCTTGGCAGGGTAAGTTATTCTAGGTTGAAATTGTTTATCTTTTAGAACTTTGAAGATAGGGCTCCAAGCTCTCCTAGCATGTAGGGTTTCTGTAGATAAATCTGCTGCTATTCTGATTGGTCTTCCATGGTAGATGATCTGGCCTTTTTCTCTGGCTGCCTTTAGGATTTTTTCTTTGATTTCTACTTTGTTTAGGCGAATTATTATGTGTCTAGGAGTTGGTCTTCACATCTGTTGTCTTGCAGGGGTTCTCTGAATCTCTACTGTTTGAATTTTGGCATCACTGATTAGATAAGGGAAGTTTTCTTGAATTATCTCATGGAAAGTTTGTTCTAGTGTGGTCTCTGTCTCTCTTTCTGCCTCAGGTATGCCAATTACTCTTAGGTTTGGTCTCTTGAAGTCATCGCTCATCTCTTGAAGGTTTTGTTCTGTCTTTTTGAGCTTGTTTTTGGTGTTTTTAAGAGTTTGGGTTAGTTCTATATTTTGGTCTTCAAGCTCAGAGATTCTTTCTTCTGCTTGGGTAATTCTGCTTTCCATACTTATTCGTTTGTTATTTATTTCATTCACAGTATTCTTTATTACTGTTATCTCAGATATCAACTCCTTCCTAGTTTCTTCTTGTGTCTCTTCAATTCTTTTTAATCTCTCCATTATTGTCTCGATGTCAATGTTTGTAGTTTGAGACCCTTCATTCTGGGGGCTCTTCATTGTTTGCATTCCAAAGTCAGTTTCCTCAAAATCTGAAATCCCAGGGGTCTGGGAGAGAACCATACTCTTCTTTTGGCTTTTCTTCATTTTTGTAGATTTTTATCTCTCTCCCCCTTTCCTCCTCTTCTTTAAATCTGTTTTTGGAGGAAGGTGGGGTTGCTTTTATTTCTCTTCTGATATATCCTGTTCTTCCTTATGTGGGTCTTCTGGTTTTTGTTCACTTTTTAGGTAGGAGTGTATGCTGCAATCTGTACTTTTTGCAGTTTTGAGGTTTAATTGAGAGGGAAGCTGTGTTTCAGAGTGTATATGCTGATTCTGGCATCCACACACAGGTGTATGAGCTCTCTGGAACCTATTTCCCT
>NW_006944385.1:0-1364 GCF_000164805.1 Carlito syrichta | reverse complement strand
TCTGCCAAATGCAGTAAAAATGGTGGATTTCAATCCCAAGAAGTGAAGAGAAGCATGTATTCACACCTATCTAAAAATATTTCCAGGGAGAAGTGACCATTCAAGAATCCTCTAAACGAGGCAATCTTTTTCTTTTAAGCAGTCTTTATTGAGAGGACCGAGAAACACCGAAACAGGGAGGGGATCTGAGTGTGTTGCCTACGAGGAATACTTTTATTATTATGGTCACGGAGTCCTGTTGGAGATTGATCATAGCACAACCAAATAATATGCTAGCACTTTCTTAAGTTTAGAAACTTTTGGATATTTTTAGTATTATGTAACAGCCTTTGAGCAGTTTTTCTTACAGGATTTGAACATTTCTTTTGCTAAGATCATAATCAAGTTTCCAGAATTTTCAGCAATCTACATTTTTATACTAATGCAGAGTTGAAATACTTACTACTTTGTACATCTCCGTGTTATTTTAGATGATATATATTGGCCTCCAAATTCTCTTTTTTCTGTGTTCCTCATTTTAAATGCTTGGTGATTAAAAGTATCAGATTAATCGGATAATTCATGCAGAGTACAGCACTATGTCTTAGGTAGAGAAAATACTAGGAGATTCGATGGAAATACTCTTTTAAAAATATAAATTGGGTTAAAATAAAAACGGAATGTGATTTTATATTTCCTTCAAATATATAAGGGAATCTTTTCTCTAAGGATTGTACATCTGTAACATTTAATCAAAATTAACAAGCGGAAAATACAAAGTGCACCAAAAAAATGCACACAAATTTTAAAAATGGAAAAAAACTGTATTAAATTACAATATTGTATTGTTTCCTAAAATTTTTAAGATTTATTATGCGTTCTACCTTCTGAATTGCTCCTAGGTACACTGAACCTTAAGGTTCACATTTCTAAGAATGATATAGATATGGAATCTCAACAAGTTTCTATTTAGGCAGGAGAAAACATTCAGAATTTATGTGAGAAACACTGTAGTTGTCAATTTTGAAGGCAGAATTAGACCATGAATGCCAACGTATTAAAAGGAAAAAGAGTTATCATTGCAGTATTTTACAATTCTTAAAAAATCAATCACGACGATAATGAACATTTCTAGGCTCAACCCTGAATTGTAAACATTTTTACAGTAAAAAAAGTAATAAATACATAAAGTCAGTTGCATGTTTTACAGCTTTCTTTTATTTATTAAAAAATTTATTTTAATTATTTAAAAAAATGTGGGTTATAAATTCAGAGTTAGATTCACAAACATTGATTTTGCAGTGTCCCCTGGTTGATGAGGTATGCCCCTCCCCTTCCTTAGCAGTATCTCTCCACTGCCAATCTCACCCCCTCTCCCTAAACAG
>NW_006944384.1:0-856 GCF_000164805.1 Carlito syrichta | reverse complement strand
TGTGATAAATCACTGAAAATGATCTATCTCATATTCATCAAACGTTCTGCAAAATCCTTCTATCTATCCTTTTATATGGCTGCATATTATTCCACTGTGTATATACCACATTTATTTTACACTTTCCAGCTTTGATGAGCAACATGGTTGGTATCATGATATTTTGCAATAGTGATAAGAGTTGAAAAAACATACTGGTGCAGGTATTTTTTGGAAAAATGATTTGAGTTCCTCCAGGTATATTCTTGACAGGGTAATCATTGAGTCACATGGTAGGTCAACACCTTGTCCCTTTACAAACAACCAAATTGTTTTCCAAATATGTTGCTCTACTTTTCAGTCCACAGGCAGTGCAGAATCATTTAATTCTTCCTGTATGCTTACCTGCATTTGTTATTGTTTGTTTTATTAATGATGGCCAGTCTTTCACGGTGTATGTGGTATTTCAAAGTGGTGTCATTTGCATTTCTTTGATGATGAGTGAGCCTGAGCGATTTCCCTGTGTCTGGTGGCTGCCCGTATCTCTTGTTATGAAAAGTGTCCAATCACGTATTTTGCACACTTTTCAGAGAATGTTTGTCTGTTTTTTCTGAGTGTCTGAGTTTCTTGTAGATCCAAGATGTTATGCCTTTTTACAGATAATTAGGTCAAGAATCGTTTTTCCCATTCTGTTGGCTGTATCCCAGCTCTTCTCATGGTTTCTTTTGTTTTTCAGAAGTATATTAATTTGATAAGATTCCACTTGTCGAACTTAATTCTGAAGGCATGGGTATTTAGGGCTCTGAAGACTAATTTGTTTCCGGATCCAGTTTCCCTAATGGAGTCTCCTGCGTTTTCTAAGGTTATTTTAATTTGG
>NW_006944383.1:0-711 GCF_000164805.1 Carlito syrichta | reverse complement strand
CAGGTACCCTCAAAAAGCAATGTTTTGATTTCTAACTTTGAAATGTACACCACATTTTCTAAGAAATTAAAAATAAATAATTAATTAAATAAATAAATGAAAGCTGTAAAACATGCAACTGACTCTATTTTTTATACTTTTTTTTACTTTAAATATGGGTACAATTAAGAGTTGGGTCTAGAAATTTTCATTATGCAGGAATGATTTTTAAAAATTGTAAAATACTTCAATGAAAACTCCTTTTACTTTTAATACCTTGGAACACATGGCATAATTCTGCCTTCCAAATTGACAACTAGATTGTTTCTCACATAAATTCTGAATGTTTTATTCTGCCTAAATTGAAATTTGTTGTGATTCCAGATCTATATAATTCGTAGAAAGCTGAACCTTGAGATTCAGTGTACCTAAGTGCTATTCAAAGGCAAAATGTATAATAAATTTTAAAAGTTTTAGAAAATAAAACAGTATCATAATTTAATACAGCTTTCTCCGTTCTTAAAATTTATGTACATTTTTTTCCGTGTACTCTGTATTTTCTGCTTGTTAATTTTCATTAAATGTTACAGATGTGCAATAATCAAATTCCCATTATATGTTAAAAGAATTTATATTTTTAAAAGGGTAGTTCCATTGAATCCCCTAGTATTCTCTCTACCTAAGACATAATTTTGTACTCTACAACAAAGAGTCTGATTAATCTGATACTTT
>NW_006944382.1:0-461 GCF_000164805.1 Carlito syrichta | reverse complement strand
CTCATTCTGTTGGTTGTGTCCCTGCTCTTCTGTTGGGTTCATTTGTTTTGCAGAAGTATATTAATTTGATGAGGTCCCACTTATCTAACTTACTCCTTAAGGCATGTGTGTTTAGGGCTCTGAAGTGGAATAATTTTCCGGTTCCAGTTTCCCTAATGGTGTCTCCTGTGTTTTGCAAGATTATTTTAAGTTGGTGTTTTACGTTTAGGTCTTTGATCCATTTCGAGTTAATGTGTATGGTGATAGATATGGGTCCTGTTTCAATCTTGTGCACGTTGTCAGCCTTTTCCCAGCACCATTTACTGAATATTTTCTCCATTAGTGGGTCTTGGAAGTTTTTTCATAGAATTTGAGGATTTCATTCTCTGTCCTGACCCATTGGCCTATGGACTTATTCTTGTACCAATACCAGGCTGTGTTGATTATTGTAACATTTAGTAAAGTTTGTAGTCTGTAACTAC
>NW_006944381.1:0-4064 GCF_000164805.1 Carlito syrichta | reverse complement strand
GGACCTCATCAAATTAATATACTTCTGCAAAACAAATGAACCCAACAGAAAAGCAGGGACACAACCAAAAAGAACGAGAAAAACGATTCTCCACCTGTATAGCAGCAAAAAGGCATAACATCTAGTATCTACAAGAAACTCTAATACTCAGAAAAATCAGACAATCTTTCCCTTTGAAAAGTGTGAGCCGGGCTCGGAGGCTCAGCCTGTATCCCAAGCATTTGGTAGGCTAAGGTGAGTGGATTGCCTGAGCCCACGGGTTCGAGACCCGCCTGGGCAGGGGACACCTCATCTCTACAATAAATTAAAAAAAAAATCAACCTGGCATGGTATCGCAGGGCTATAATTCCGGTTACTCGGAAGGCTGAGGCGAAAGGATCGCCGGAGCCCAGCAGGTCGAGGCTGCGGATACTGGGAATGGCCACTGCAATCCAGTCTGGGCGAGAGAACGAGACTCCAAAGCAAAAAATAAATATAAAAAAAAAAAAGAATAGTGTACAAAATACGATATTGGACACTTTTCATAAGAAGTGATATGGGCAGCCAGCAGACACTTGAAAATTGCTCAGCCTCATTCATCATCAAAGAAATGCAAATGAAACCACTTTGAAATACCACATACCCCCTGTAAGACTGCCCATCAATAACAAAACAAAAAATAATAGATGCAGGTAAGGATTTGGGAAGAAATAAATGCTTCTACACTGTATGTGGACTGAAAGTAGAGCAACATCTTTGGAAAATAGTGTGGTGGTTTGTAAAGGGACAAGATATTGACCTCCCATGTGACTCAGTAATTCCCCAGTCGAGAATAGGATAAACTCAAATCATTTTACCAAAAAGATACCTGCACGAGTATGTTTTATGCAGTTCTAAACAAAATTGCAATAAAACGTGGTGCGAACCATGTTGCCCATCAAAGCTGAAAAGGATAAAATAAATGTGGTATATACTCAGTAGAATAGTATGTAACCATAAAAAAGGACATATATAAAGATTTTTCAGAACGTTTGAGGGATATGAGGTAGTTAATTTTCAGTGATTTATCACAGAAACAAAAAAAGAGTTCCATATGTTCTCATTCATGAGCAGAACTTGATCACTCATAGTGCTGTAAGCAAGTGATTGGCAGTAGTCGAAAACTGTTTAGGGGGAGGGGTGAGATTGGCAGTGGAGGGATACTCCTTAGGAAGGGAGGGACATACCTCATCAACGAGGGACCCTGCATAATTAATGTTTGTATATATAAACCACACAATCTGAATTGTACCACACATTTAAAAAAAAATTAAAATAAGGAATTAAATAAGTAAATAAATGAAAGTTGCAAAACATGCAACTGAATTTATTTGTTTACTCTATTTTTTATTTTTATTTACATTAAAAATGGTTACAATTCAGGGTTGGGCCTAGAAATGTTCAGTGTGTAGGGATTGATTTTTTAAGAATTGTGTAATACTCCAAGAATTGTGTAATTCCCTTTTAATCCGTTGGAATACATGGTATAATTCTGCCTTCAAAACTGACAGCTACAGTTTTTCTCACATAAATTCTGAATGTTTTATTCTGCCTAAATTGAAACTTGTTAAGATTCCAGATCTATATCATTCTTGGAAACCTGAGCCTTGATATTCAGTGTACCTAAGTGTTATTCAGAAGGCAGAATGCATAATACATATTAAAAATGTTAGAAAATAAAACAGTATTATGATTTAACACACCTTTTCCATTATTAAAATTTATATACATGTTCTTAGTGCACTCTGTATTTTCTGCTTGTTAATTTTGATTAAATGATACATATGTGCAATCCTTAGAGAAAAGTTTCCCTTACATATTTGAAGGAAATATAAAATTACATTCCCTTTATATTTTAACCCAATTTATATTTTTAAAAGAATTTTCCCATTGAATCCCCTCATATTTTCTCTAAGATATAATGGTGTACTCTGCAACAAAGTGTCCGTTTATTCTGATACTTTTAATCACCAAGCATTTAAAACGAGACACACAGAAAAAAGAGAATTTGGGGGCCAATGTATATAATACAAAATAACATGGAGATGTACAAAGTAGTAAGTATTTGGGCTCTGCATTAGTATAAAAATTTAAATAATAGAAAATTCTGGAAAAGTGATTATGATCTTAGCAAAAGCAATGTTCAAATCCTGTAAGAAAAACTGTTCAAGCCGGGCTCGGTGGCTCAGCCTGTAATCCCGCGCCTTTGGGAGGCTGAGGTGAGTGGATTGCCTGAGCCCGTGGGTTCGAGATCCGCTGGGCAGCGAGACCTCATCTCTACATAAATCAAAAAATCAGCTGGGTATGGTAGTGCATGCCTGTAATTCCAGCTCCTTGGAAGGCTGAGGCGGAAGAATCGCCAGAGCCCAGCAGGTCGAGGCTGCGGTGGCCGGGAGCGGCCACTGCAGTCCAGTCTGGGTGACAGAGTGAGACTCCAACTCAAAAAAAAAAAAAGAAAAAGAAAAACTGTTCAAAGGCTGTTACACAATACTCAAAACATCCAAAAGTTTCTAAACTAAAGAAAGTGATAAAATATGGTTTGGTTGTGCTTTAACAAAGCCTCGACAGGACTCCGTGACCACAATAATAAAACACTACCTCTTGGGTAACCCCCATATGTCCCATCCCAGTTTGGGAGTTTCTTGGTCCTCTCAATAAACACTGCTTTAAAAAAAAAAAAAAACTACCTCGTTTAGAGGATTCTTGAATGATCACTCATCCCTGGAGAAATTTTTGGATGGATGTGAACACATGGTTCCCTTCGTGTCTTGGGAATGAACTCCACCATGTCTACCCCATTTGCAGAGCACTGTATGCAAGTGCTTGAATTCGAAGGATTGCTCAGTAGTCAAGGTCCCTCCCATGATGATGTCAAATTCTAAGGCTGATGTCATGAATGACAATTTGAAATGCCTTTTTCCGTGACTTTACTTACCTCTTTTAATGTAAATATTAGGCTTTTAGTCAATCTACAGATTCAATGAAATAACCATTAAATTAACATCATTCTTCTCAGACCTGGAATTTGCAATAAAGAATTCATAAGAAATCATAAACAATCACGAAAGGTCAAAAGAATCTTATCAAAAGAAACAAAGCAGGAGCTATCACAGTTCCAGAATACAAACTTTACTATAGGTTTAGAGTAATCAAGACAGCCTGGTATTGGTACAAGAATAGGGCCATAGGCCAATAGATCAGGACAGAGAATGAAATCCTCAAATTCTCAGCCAACTCATCTCTGAAAAAACCTTCACGATCCACTAGTTAATGGGGAACATATTCAGTAAATGGTTTTAGGAACAGGCTGACAGCATGCACAAGATTGAAACACGACCCACAATAATCACTGTATATATTAACTATGAATGGATCAAAGACCTAAATGTAAAACACCAAATTATAATAATCTTACCAAACGCAGGAGACACCATTAGCGAAATTGGAACAGGAAACTAATTCCTCTTCAAAGCCCTAAATACGCATGCATTAAGAAGTAAGTTAGATAAGTGGGATCTCATCAAATTAATATACTTCTGCAAAACAAAGGAATCCATCAGAAGAGAAGGGATACAGCCAACAGAATGGGGAAAATAGTTCTCCACCTATATATCTGTGAAAAGGAAGAACATCTAGGGTGTACAAAAACTCTAACACAGAAAAATTAGACAAAGTTTCCCTTTGGAAAGTGTGCAAAAGACGTGATTGGACACTTTTCATAAGAAGAGATATGGGCAGCCAGCAGACACATGAAAATTGCTCACCTTCACTCATCATCAAAGAAATGCAAATGAAAACAATTTGAAATACCACATACCCCCTGTAAGATTGGCCATCATTAATAAAATAAACAATAACAGATGCAGGTAAGGATTTGGCAAGAAATAAATGCTTCTACACTGCATGTGGACTGAAATGTAGAGCAACATCTTTGGAAAATAGTGTGGTGGCTTGTAAAGGGACAAGATATTGACCTATCATGTGAATCAGTAATTCCCCTGTCAAGAATATACCTGGATTAACTCAAGTCATTTTACCAAAAAGGT
>NW_006944380.1:0-8400 GCF_000164805.1 Carlito syrichta | reverse complement strand
TGAGGTGAAAGGATCGCCGGAGCCCAGCAGGTCGAGGCTGCGGATACCGGGAATGGCCACTGCAATCCAGTCTGGGCGAGAGAACGAGACTCCAAAGCAAAAAATAAATATAAAAAAATAAAAAAGAATAGTGTACAAAATACGAGATTGGACACTTTTCATAAGAAGTGATATGGGCAGCCAGCAGACACTTGAAAATTGCTCAGCCTCATTCATCATCAAAGAAATGCAAATGAAACCACTTTGAAATACCACATACCCCCTGTAAGACTGCCCATCAATAACAAAACAAAAAATAATAGATGCAGGTAAGGATTTGGGAAGAAATAAATGCTTCTACACTGTATGTGGACTGAAAAGTAGAGCAACATCTTTGGAAAATAGTGTGGTGGTTTGTAAAGGGAGAAGATATTGACCTCCCATGTGACTCAGTAATTCCCCAGTCGAGAATAGGATAAACTCAAATCATTTTACCAAAAAGATACCTGCACGAGTATGTTTTATGCAGTTCTAAACAAAATTGCAATAAAACGTGGTGCGAACCATGTTGCCCATCAAAGCTGAAAAGGATAAAATAAATGTGGTATATACTCAGTAGAATAGTATGTAACCATAAAAAAGGACATATATAAAGATTTTTCAGAACGTTTGAGGGATATGAGGTAGTTAATTTTCAGTGATTTATCACAGAAACAAAAAAAGAGTTCCATATGTTCTCATTCATGAGCAGAACTTGATCACTCATAGTGCTGTAAGCAAGTGATTGGCAGTAGTCGAAAACTGTTTAGGGGGAGGGGTGAGATTGGCAGTGGAGGGATACTCCTTAGGAAGGGAGGGACATACCTCATCAACGAGGGACCCTGCATAATTAATGTTTGTATATATAAACCACACAATCTGAATTGTACCACACATTTAAAAAAAAATTAAAATAAGGAATTAAATAAGTAAATAAATGAAAGTTGCAAAACATGCAACTGAATTTATTTGTTTACTCTATTTTTTATTTTTATTTACATTAAAAATGGTTACAATTCAGGGTTGGGCCTAGAAATGTTCAGTGTGTAGGGATTGATTTTTTAAGAATTGTGTAATACTCCAAGAATTGTGTAATTCCCTTTTAATCCGTTGGAATACATGGTATAATTCTGCCTTCAAAACTGACAGCTACAGTTTTTCTCACATAAATTCTGAATGTTTTATTCTGCCTAAATTGAAACTTGTTAAGATTCCAGATCTATATCATTCTTGGAAACCTGAGCCTTGATATTCAGTGTACCTAAGTGTTATTCAGAAGGCAGAATGCATAATACATATTAAAAATGTTAGAAAATAAAACAGTATTATGATTTAACACACCTTTTCCATTATTAAAATTTATATACATGTTCTTAGTGCACTCTGTATTTTCTGCTTGTTAATTTTGATTAAATGATACATATGTGCAATCCTTAGAGAAAAGTTTCCCTTACATATTTGAAGGAAATATAAAATTACATTCCCTTTATATTTTAACCCAATTTATATTTTTAAAAGAATTTTCCCATTGAATCCCCTCATATTTTCTCTAAGATATAATGGTGTACTCTGCAACAAAGTGTCCGTTTATTCTGATACTTTTAATCACCAAGCATTTAAAACGAGACACACAGAAAAAAGAGAATTTGGGGGCCAATGTATATAATACAAAATAACATGGAGATGTACAAAGTAGTAAGTATTTGGGCTCTGCATTAGTATAAAAATTTAAATAATAGAAAATTCTGGAAAAGTGATTATGATCTTAGCAAAAGCAATGTTCAAATCCTGTAAGAAAAACTGTTCAAGCCGGGCTCGGTGGCTCAGCTTGTAATCCCGCGCCTTTGGGAGGCTGAGGTGAGTGGATTGCCTGAGTCCGTGGGTTCGAGATCCGCCTGGGCAGCGAGACCTCATCTCTACATAAATCAAAAAATCAGCTGGGTATGGTAGTGCATGCCTGTAATTCCAGCTCCTTGGAAGGCTGAGGCGGAAGAATCGCCAGAGCCCAGCAGGTCGAGGCTGCGGTGGCCGGGAGCGGCCACTGCAGTCCAGTCTGGGTGACAGAGTGAGACTCCAACTCAAAAAAAAAAAAAGAAGAAAGAAAAACTGTTCAAAGGCTGTTACACAATACTCAAAACATCCAAAAGTTTCTAAACTAAAGAAAGTGATAAAATATGGTTTGGTTGTGCTTTAACAAAGCCTCGACAGGACTCCGTGACCACAATAATAAAACACTACCTCTTGGGTAACCCCCATATGTCCCATCCCAGTTTGGGAGTTTCTTGGTCCTCTCAATAAACACTGCTTTAAAAAAAAAAAAAACTACCTCGTTTAGAGGATTCTTGAATGATCACTCATCCCTGGAGAAATTTTTGGATGGATGTGAACACATGGTTCCCTTCGTGTCTTGGGAATGAACTCCACCATGTCTACCCGATTTGCAGAGCACTGTACGCAAGTGCTTGAATTCGAAGGATTGCTCAGTAGTCAATGTCCCTCCCATGATGATGTCAAATTCTGAGGCTGATGTCATGAATGACAATTTGAAATGCCTTTTTCCGTGACTTTACTTACCTCTTTTAGTCAATCTACAGATTCAATGAAATAACCATTAAATTAGCATCATTCTTCTCAGACCTGGAATTTGCAATAAAGAATTCATAAGAAATCATAAACAATCACGAAAGGTCAAAAGAATCTTATCAAAAGAACCAAAGCAGGAGCTATCACAGTTCCAGAATACAAACTTTACTATAGGTTTAGAGTAATCAAGACAGCCTGGTATTGGTACAAGAATAGGGCCATAGGCCAATAGATCAGGACAGAGAATGAAATCCTCAAATTCTCAACCAACTCATCTTTGAAAAAACCTTCACGATCCACTAGTTAATGGGGAACATATTCAGTAAATGGTTTTAGGAACAGGCTGACAGCATGCACAAGATTGAAACACGACCCACAATAATCACTGTATATATTAACTATGAATGGATCAAAGACCTAAATGTAAAACACCAAATTATAATAATTTTACCAAACGCAGGAGACACCATTAGCGAAATTGGAACAGGAAACTAATTCCTCTTCAAAGCCCTAAATACGCATGCATTAAGAAGTAAGTTAGATAAGTGGGATCTCATCAAATTAATATACTTCTGCAAAACAAAGGAATCCATCAGAAGAGAAGGGATACAGCCAACAGAATGGGGAAAATAGTTCTCCACCTATATATCTGTGAAAAGGAAGAACATCTAGGGTCTACAAAAACTCTAACACAGAAAAATTAGACAAAGTTTCCCTTTGGAAAGTGTGCAAAAGACGTGATTGGACACTTTTCATAAGAAGAGATATGGGCAGCCAGCAGACACATGAAAATTGCTCACCTTCACTCATCATCAAAGAAATGCAAATGAAAACAATTTGAAATACCACATACCCCCTGTAAGATTGGCCATCATTAATAAAATAAACAATAACAGATGCAGGTAAGGATTTGGCAAGAAATAAATGCTTCTACACTGCATGTGGACTGAAATGTAGAGCAACATCTTTGGAAAATAGTGTGGTGGTTTGTAAAGGGACAAGATATTGACCTATCATGTGAATCAGTAATTCCCCTGTCAAGAATATACCTGGATTAACTCAAGTCATTTTACCAAAAAGGTACCTGCACGAGTATGTTTTTTGCAGCTCTAATCACAAACGCAATAAAACATGATACCAACCACGTTGTGCATCAAAGATGGAAAGGATAAAATAAATGTGGTATATACTCAGTAGAGTATTATGTAGCCATAAAAAAGGACAGATCGAAGGATTTTGCAGAAGGTTTGAGGGATATAAGTAAGGTCATTTTCAGTGATTTATCACAGAAACAAAGAACAGAGTTCCATATGTTCTCACTCATGAGCTGAACTTGATCACTCATAGAGCTGTAAGGAAGTAATTGGCAGTAGTGAAAAACTGTTTAAGGGGAGGGGTGAGATTGGCAGTGGAGCGATACTTCTAAGGAAGGGAGGGGCGTACGTCATCAGCCAGGGACCCGCATAATTAATGTTTTTTATCTAACTCTGAATTGTAAACCACATTTTTTAACAGATTAAAATAAATAAATAAATGAAAGGTGAAAAATATGCAAGTGACTTTATTATGTTGTTCTATATTTTTTTTACTTTATACATGGTTGCAATTCAGGGTTGGATCTAGAAATGTTCATTAAGCAGAAATTGATTTTTTAAGATTGTATAATACTCCAATGATTATTCCTTTCCCCTTTAATACGTTGAAATTCATGGTATAATTCTGCCTTCAGAACTGACAAGTGCAGTGTTTCTCACATAAATTCTGTATGTTTTATTCTGCCTAAATTGAAACTTCTAAGATTCCAGATCCATATAATTTTTAGAAAACTGAACCTTGAGATTCAGTGTACCTAAGTACTATTCAGAAGGCAGAATGCATAATAAATCTTAAAAGTTTTAGAAACTAAAACAGTATCATAATTTAACACAGTTTTTTTCATTCTTTAAACTTTTGTACATTTTCTTGGTGCACTCTGTATTTTCTTCTTGTTAATTTTGATTGATCTGCAATCCTTAGAGAAAAGTTTCCCTTGTATATTTGATGGAAATATAAAATCACATTCCCTTTATATTTTAACCCATTTCATATTTTGTAAAGGCTGAGCACATGCACAAGTTCGAAACAGGACCCCTATCTATCACCATACACATTAACTCTTAATCGATCAAAGACCTAAAGGTAAAACACCAAATTATAATAATCCTAGAATGCACAGGAGACCCCATTATTGAAACTGGAACCAGAAACTAATTCCTCTTCAGAACCCTAAATACCCATGCTGTAAAATTTAAGTTAGACAAATGGGATCTCATCAAATTAATATTCTTCTGCAATACAAAAGAAAACATCAAAAGCACTGGGATACAGCCAACAGAATGGGAAAAACGATTCTCCAACTATATATCTGTAAAGAGGCATTATTACATCTAGAATATACAAGAAAATCAAACACTCAGAAAAATCAGACACACATTCCCTTTGAAAAGTGTGCAAAATACGTGATTAGACACTTTTCATAAAAGAGATATGGGCAGCCAGCAGACACATGAAAATTGCTCAGCCTCACTCATCCTCAAATAAATGCAAATGAGACCACTTTGAAATACGATCTGTCAGACTGGCAATCATTAATAAAACAAACAATAACAGAGGCGGTTAAGGATTGGGAAAAAATAAATGCTTCTACATTGCATGTGGATTGAAAAATAGAGCAACATATTTGGAAAAGAGTGTGGAGGTTTCTAAAGGGACAAGATATTGACCTACCATGTGAGTCAGTAAATCCCTTGTAGAGAATATACCTGGAGGAACTCAAATCATTTTATCGAAAAGATATCTGCACAGGTATGTTTTTTGCAGCTCTAATCACAATTGCAAAAATATGTTACCAACCCTGTTGTCCATCAAAGCTGGAATAGATAAAAGAAATGTGGTATATACACAGTGGAATATTATGCAGCCATTGAAAAAGGAGAGATATAAGAATTATGCAGAACGTTTGATGGATATGAGGTAGGTCGTTTTCAGTGATTTATCACAGAAACAAAGAACAGAGTTCCATATGTTCTCACTCACAACCTGAACTTGATCACTTATAGTTTTGTAAGAAAGTGATTCGTAGTCATTTAGGGGGAGGGATGATTTTGGCAGTGGAGGGATAGCGCTAAGAAAGCGAGGGGCATACCTAATCAACCAGGGACACTGCATAATCAATGTTTGTATAACTAACTCTGAATTGTACCCCACATCTTTTTAAAAATTAAAATAAATAAATAAGTACATGAAAACTGTAAAACATACAACTGACTTAATTTGTTTATTCTATTTTTTATTTTTATTTTTTTTCTTTAACAATGGTTACAATTCAGGGGTTGTGCCTAGAAATGTTCATTATGCAGGGATTGATTTTTTTAAGAAGTGTATTATACTCCAATGATAACTCCTTTTCCTTTTAGTACATTAGTATACATAATATAATTCTGCCTTCAAAATTAACAACTACAGTGTTTCTCACAATAATTCCAAATGTTTTATTCTGCCTAAACTGACACTTGCTGAGATTCCAGATATATATCAATCTTAGATAACTGAACCTTGAGATTCAGTGTACGTAAGTGTTATTCAGAAGCCAGAATGCATAATAAATCTCAAAAAATTTAGAAAATAAATCATTATTGCAATTTAATACAGCTTTTTCCATTCTGAAAATGTGTGTACATTTTGTTGCTGCACTCTGTATTTTCTGCTTTTTAATTTTGATTAAATGTTACATATATGCAATCCTTAGAGAAAAGTTTCCTTGTACATTTGAAGGAAATATAAAATCACATTCCCTTTATATTTTAACCCAATTTATATTTTTAAAAGAGTATTTCCTTTGAATCCCCTAGTATTTTCTCTACCTAAGTCATAATGCTGTACTCTGCAACAATGTATTCGATTAAACTGATACTTTTAATCACCAAGCATTTAACTTCAGGTACACAGTAAAAAGAGAATTTGGGACCGAATATAAATATACCAAAATAACATGGAGATTTACAATGTAATAAGTATTTGGGCTCCTCATTAGAATAAAACTTTAAATAATTGGAAATTCTGAAAAATTGACGAAGACCTTAGTTGAAGCCATGTTCAAATCCTGTTAGAAAAATGGTTCAAAGGCTGTTACATAATAGTAAAAACAGCCACAAGTTTCTAAACTAAACAAAGTGGTAAAATAGTATGTGGTTGTGCTATAACCAACCTCGAACAGGATTCAGTGACCATAATAATAAAAGACTACCTCCTGGGCAACCCCCTCAGATCCTCTCCCAGTTTGGGAGATTCTCTGTGCTCTCAACAAATACTGCTTTACAAAAAAAAGGGCTACTTCGTTTAATGGATTCTTGAATGGTCACTTATCCCTGGATAACTTTTTGGATAGGTGTGAAAACATGGTTTTCTTCACTTCTTCAGAATGAAATCCACCATTTCTACTGTATTTGGCAGAGCACTGTAAAGAAGCCCTTGAAGCCTAAGGATTGCTCAGTAATCAAGGTCCCTCCGAGTATAATATCAAAGTTCTCAGGCTGTTGTCATAAATGACAATTTGACATGCTTGTTTCCCTGACTTTGCTTACCTCGTTAATGTAAAAATTAGCCTTTTAGGCAATCAACAGATTCAATGAAATAACCATTAAGTTAACATCATTCTTCTCAGACCTGGAAATTACAATAAAGAAGTCATATGAGCCAGGTTCTGTGCCTCAGCCTGTAATCACGCGTCTTTGGAGGCTGAGATGAGTGGATTGCCTGAGCCCGCGGGTTCGAGTCCCGCCTGTGCAGCGAGACCTCATTTCTACTATAAATCAAAAAATCAGCTGAGCGTGCTAGCGCATGACTGTCATTCAGGCTAATTGGAAGGCTGAGGCCGAAGGAACACCGGAGCCCAACAGGTCGAGGATTTGGTGACCGAGAGCGGTCACTGCACTCCAGTCTGGGCAAGAGAGTGAGACTACAACTGAAAAAAAAATTAATAAAGAAAAAGAATTCATATGAAACCATAAACAATCAAGAAGCACCAAAGAAATATTATCACAAGAAACAAAGCAGGGGCTATCACTGTTCCAGACTTGAAACTTTACTGTATGTTTAGTAATCAACACAGCCTGGTGGTGGAAGAAGAATAAGTCCATAGGCCAATGGATAAGGACAGAGAATGAAATCCTCAAATTTTAAACCAACTCATCTTTGAAACAACCTCCAAGATCCACTTGTTAATGGAGAACATATTCAGTAATTGGTGCTGGGATAAGGCTGACAACATGCACATGATTGAAACAGGACCCCTATCTATCACCATACACCTTAACTCTAAATGGGTCAAAGACCTAAATGTAAAACCACAAATTATAATAATCTTAGAAAACGCAGAGGACAGCATTAGGGAAACTGGAACCGGAAACTAATTCCTCTTAAGAGCCTCAAATACCCATGTCTTATGAAGTAAGTTAGACAAGTGTAATCTAATCAAATTAACAGTCCTCTGCAAAACAAAAGAAACCATCAGAAGGGCAGGATACAGACAACGGAATGGGAAAAACGAGTCTCCACCTATATATCTGTAAAAAGGCATAACATCTAGGATCTACAAGAAACTCAAACACTGAGCAAAATCAGACAAACATTCCCTTGGAAAAGTGTGCAATATACGTGATTAGACACTTTTCATATGAAGAGATACGGGCATCCAGGAGACACATGAAAACTATTCAGTCTCACTCATCATCAAAGAAAGCAAATGAGACCCCTTTGAAA